>NW_009619759.1:0-1110 GCF_000690535.1 Cariama cristata
AGGGAGGTGCGCGTTGCTTTGGGGCTCCGCTTTGTTGGGTTTCACCTTCTGATCCCTTTCCCTTCTGCTCTGCTGGGTTGCAATAGCCACCTCGGCTCCGGCTCCGCGGGTCCGGCTCCCGGTGACCTGCCGCTGAGGGGATGAACCGGGGATGGCAGAGGGAACGGCGAGGGAGCATTATTTATCCGCAACAACTCCTCATTGTCGCGGGGCAGCGCTCAAAAGATCCCCAAGCAGTTCGCTCTAAATAAAGCAGGCATTGCTTCCCTTGTATTTCCCCTCAGCAGTCGCCTTAGTATTATTATTATACTTCTATAGCTTTTGCTTTCGGACCTTATAATTATGTCACACAGCAAGGGAAACCGCTAGCATCCCAGCATCTGGTGTGCGGTTTAAAACTTTTGTTTCAAGATTCGAACTATTTATAGAAGGAAAACTTTGTAGGATAGTAATTTCCTACGGTTTTGAGAAAAATATGGCTACGCTTATATTAAAAGGGTGTATTTATTTATTTATTACGACTCCTTCCTCCTGTTAAAAAAACAAAAAAAAAGATGGCACTGCAATTTTTTTTTTTTCACAAGCTCTTGGTCACCTACCAGCAGACACATCCCGCCCGTGAACAGAAAGAGGCAGCTCTGGCTATCTGGTTTAATCGATAGCATCAACGGAATTAAACCTAACGTGCTTCCATAAATCAAGCGCCTTAAAAATCGGTAGCCAAGGCATGTGCATTTCATTAAGGATTAAGAATGCAGAAATAGGCGTTTAGTTTCTTTTTACGGGTGTGTTTATTCCTACTTTTCTTCCATAGCGGTGGGTTATATTTTTCTACAGCCCACAGAAAATACACATGCACACGTGCTTGTTTATGTGCATGTGCTCCCGTGCATACATACGGAGAAAAAAATAAGATGTACAGATACATAAATCCACATATAGCCCAGGGGTGCGAGCTCAAATTTTGCACCCGCCGGGGTCCGAAAAGGTCTGAGCTGGGCACGGGGGTGGGAGGAAAGGGAAACCCGCCTGGACCCGGCAACCGAGGGAAATGCGAGGCCGGGGATACCGAGGCCGGTTTTCCCCCCATCACCGCCCAGCGCTCGCCCG
>NW_009619760.1:0-2229 GCF_000690535.1 Cariama cristata
CGGTGGCCCTCACCGCTCACCACCCGGGTACGCGCAGACCATTTTCTTTCACCTGCTCATTTCCTGGTTTGTTTGATTCTGAAATCGTTGTGCTCAAGCATTAAAACAGTGGGATTAAAATTACTTTTAAAGAGCTACATGACTGCTCAGGGGCTTACATGGGAGAAATAATAGGATGAATAAATGGATGACTGGTGGATCTGAGTTTTAAATGCAAAAAAAAGAATCAAGTTCCCTCTGTCATAAGCGTGGGATTTAGAAAGTCTTATCCGAAGGTTTATCTAAAGGGTGTGTGTTTGGTTATGGCTGTAATTTAAAGATTGATCCCCAGCGTGAAGTTTTGCAGAGAAAAAGCTGTTATTTTTGGGCCCAGGAGTAGCGAGTGGGGCTAGATCCGCCAGAACTGGGTGGATTTTCAGCGTGAAGGAGGCCAGGCAGCGCTTGCCCTCCATCGGCGTTTGAATGGGGGCTCTCATCTAGAAAAGAAGCCCAGGAGGGGGGCTGGCCGGGGATTATCTCCGCCGCTCTGCAGAAGCTCAGGCTATTGCCGCCGGAGCAGCCTGCGCCTCCAATTTTATACCAACTTAGTAGAGATAAAAATCAGACCCAGTGCTCCCAGCCTCTGAAGACAGACTGATAAAATTAGCAGGAGCAATTTTTTCTAACAATATCTTTTGATAGCTTAGCAAAGGCCAGAAGATTAAATACAAGGAGGAGGACTTCAAGCCAGGTTTTCTCTGTTGGTGTAAACAGGTATCATTACACTGAAACAGATGGAAGTGCTCTTAATTTACACCACCTGAAGGCCTGACAAGTTCCCATTTGTTTGCCGCTGTAATGAACAGACATTTCATGGGTATGAGATGAGCTCAGGTACAAACCTTAGTTTTTAATTTCCTGCCTGCCTCGCTCTGATCTGTATAGCAACCGGCATTATTTCACTGCAGTTGTTTTAAAAATTAACTTGTAATACACTCCAGTCAATTCTTCTTACCAAATGAAAATGTTTTGTTAAATTTAATTTTTGGTTTTTAGATTGACCCCCTCATTGTAATGCATCTGTATTCTGATTTCCACTAAACGCTCAATATTGTGACTTATGTGGGGTTTTTAATGGGCAGACTTCTCATATCAATTTTGCAGCTACCAGTAATTAGGCTCACCGTCATGCAATGGAGGGAGCAGGAACCTCCGTAGTCGTCAAAGGGGCAGAGTCAGGGAGTGAAGCAAAGCTTTGTTTTCCCAGTGAAGCAGAGGGAGCTGCCCCCGAGTTTGCTATGCGTTATTGTGAACAGCTTAGTGGCAAAGTTCCATTATTTCTGACTTTTCTGTCCACATCATAGCACAACCATTGCCATTTGGGACAATTTAAGGTACTTCAGACTGTTCTGTAATAGTCAGCAAACCGTGCTAGCATCATCATTAGCTGTCTCCGCGGCTGGCGTGGAGTGAAGGTGAACACTTTGGGGCAATTCTAAGCAAGAGTTCCTTCAGCATCATTTTCTTTTCCAGTAGTGTTGATGCCAAATATGAATTTCCATTTATTGTTGTACTGAGCAGGATAATACATTTCTCAGTTTTTTGTTGCTATCTTCCAAGAACCCAGAAAAAAGTACATTTATCTGAACATATAATTTATCGGTGTAACAACCACAAATTAAAGAGTGAAGATAACTAGCAACATCAAGCCTTTTTGATCTTTAAAAAATCTTCGATTTTTAAAGCTTACTTGCTACATGCTTTGCCATATCCAACAGACACAATCTGCATCTCAGTTAACCTGCAGTTTAGGTCAAAAGGAACAACAGGAAAATTAAAAGGGTTTGACCAGCAAGAATTAATTGTTTCGTACAAAGTGTATGAAAGAGAGCAAGAACTGCAGCTGTGGAGGCTTTAAGGGACTTTGGAAACCAAGAACCTCAGGCGTTCAAAGCCTTCTGGGTCGTCAGGGAAAACCCCACATCGTTCCTGCAGCTTTCACGGACTTGCGCCCATCCCATCTATTTTTAGGGCAGGTCCACCTCTCCATCCTGCTCGAACCCCTCCTGGCAAACCCATTCCTCTCTTGGACTCTCTTGCGTAAGTTTGCGTAGGGCTTTATTTCGGAGCAGCAGTGAGGGAACTGGGCGGTGGCGCTGGCACTGGTCTTGGGCGATGCCGTGGGGGACAGAGCCCTCTCCTCAGGCCCGGCTTCCTGCAGACCCCCCAGGTCTGCGTCAGCACGAAGGG
>NW_009619761.1:0-312 GCF_000690535.1 Cariama cristata
GCAGCTCCCTGTGCCCCCCATGCCCACACAGCCCAGGCTGGAGGAACTGGGACGAGCCCACCACCTCCCCGTGCCCCCCACGCCCACCCAGCCCAGGCTGGAGCAGGAGCTGGGATGACCCCACCACCTCCCCATCCCTCTCTCCAGACCCAGGGAGGGCAGTCCGCATTTTCCAGCAAGTATTTCTGGGAAGCGATCCAAGGCCAGTGGGCAACCTTCCTACTCTCCCCGCTCCTCCAGAGCCCCCTCCTCATCCTCCTTTTGCCCAATGCCAGGACAAGGAGACGGGTTTTTGCCTTCAGGATGGTGCGC
>NW_009619761.1:328-1243 GCF_000690535.1 Cariama cristata
CATGGGGGCTCGCCCCCCGTTCGCAGGCACTGTGGGGCCGGGGGAGCTCCCTTCCAGCCACGCCAGCGCTTGGAAAATTCCATGAACCCCAAATCCCTCATGGGCTGAGACAAAGCAGTGGAGCCAAGCAAAATAATCACATTGCAAATGATTTCGGTGAAAGAGAAAGGGAGGGCTGCGATAGGAAACGCTCTCAGGCCAGCTGCGACGGGAAGGGGGTGAGGCTGCCAGCAGCACATGGCTGTCGGTGTGCCGGTACGGCTCCCGGCATTTCCCAAACCTAAGGCGACAGGCAAGGCTGCCAGACCAGGTAACCAACAGCATCCAAGTCTGCACAGTGATGCGAGACGCAGCAGCGTGCAGTAATCCCAGTAACAGAAGAAGCAGATCTCTCGCGGACCCCAAGAACTCCCTTTTTGGCACCTGAATTGCTCCATCGTGGTTTGGGGTCTGACCGAGCAGCCCTGACCGGACCGGTGCAGTCCTGTCCTCCAGCGAGGGCTGCGTACGGGCACTCACGCACATTTCGGAGTTCCCTCACCCTCAGCTGAGCAGCCACAAGCTCATGCCGAGCGGGACGGGGGCATTACCTGCCCTCCTCAAGGCCGCACAGAAAAAGAAGACGGCGTGCACAGCACAGACCCTGCCGGACACCGGCCCAGAGCAGCCAGCCTGCCGCACCGCCTCGGCTGTGGCCAAACAGTCACAGAAAAGCACGTCGGGGCTCATCCCCCCGCCAGCAGCACTGATGGAGTGCAGAGGAAACCACGGCGAACACAGCTAGACTGGCTCCGGGGGACTAAGCAAGAAGAACAGTCAGTGGAAAAATAGCTTTTGTCCTTAATACAACAAGGGGAAAAGAAAACAAGAGTGAAATATTCATGCTGCAAGAAAACAAAACAACCAAAGAAAAAA
>NW_009619762.1:0-229 GCF_000690535.1 Cariama cristata
CGGAGCGCAGCCTGCGGGAGCACATGGGGAACGTGGTGGAGGCACTCATCACTCTCACCAACTGAGCGCCGGGCCTGCCCGACAAGCGCTCCCTTGTCAGAAGCCAGGTTGGCTGGAGACAGCGTGTGTTACCTTACCCAATAAAGGCACTGGTGGGAGTGGGCTCTTACTGTGGTCTGCGCAGCGCCAGGCACCTGCCCCTGCCTGGTGGGTCCTACAGGGCATGTGG
>NW_009619762.1:302-1598 GCF_000690535.1 Cariama cristata
GCTCTTCCTGCTTTTGACCTGGCCGCGCCGCAGGGCAGCACAAGCAGCTGCTGGATGAACCCTGGTTCTGTACCACATCAGCTCTCCCAGGGGCGGTGGCTCCTGTCACTCTGTTGTCCCTGCTGACGGGTGCCCTCAAGGTCTGGCAGGGGAGCACAGCACTCACCCTTCCCACCTCAGTGAGTGTGGCGAGGACCTGGACAAGGCAGCACCAGGCCAGGTGGGCAGGGTGATCATCAGAGACCAGCCTGAACCTGCTGCTGCCCGCCTCCCCCCGGCTGCCTGCATCCCCCCCCTCCCCTGACCAGCGTGAGCACGTAAGCCATGGAAACATGAGGAGTTCCGTTAATGTCACCCATGGGATGGTGCTGCGTCCCAGGAGCCACAGCAGGAACCCTGTGTCACCCATCCTTGGGGAGCACAGCTCACGCAGGGGGGACCTGCAGCCCCAGGTGTGAAGGAGCGGTGGTGAGCCAGGCGCCATGATGGCTGCCCTACCCGGGTCAGTGCCTCCCGGGCTCCACCAGCCCATCCTGGCTCGCAGGAAGGTACAGAACAGGACAGCTACATTCCACTGATAACACAACCAGAATGTGTGAGAAAACGACTGCTTTAATCAAACCCACCCCCCCAACTCCACCCCCCCCAGTAGAAAAGCCAAGCCCTGCAGAAACAGGGTGAGGAGATGCGGTCACCACTGTTCCACACCAAAAAAGGGCCCAAAAGGACAACAGGGAAAGTACAAGCAATAGATGGTGTGGACTAGATGGGTAGAAAAGTCCATTAATTCCTCCAAAAGCAGGTGTGCTGGAGCCAGGGGTGTTGCCATGCTCCCGCACAGCCCTGTCTGGCACTTCTGAAGCTCTCGGGGTGGCTGCTGGTGGGACAGCAGTGTGGCCACAGGCCTGGCCAGCATGGACAGGCCGTCATCCTCCCCGGCACCTGGGCAAGGAGCCCGCTAGGTCTCTACAGCACTGGGAGCGGGGCACCACACGAATCCTGGCACAGCGCTGTGTCCCTTCTGTCCTGCCCAGGCTCCTGGCAGAGAAGTGTCCTCCGGCCTGGCTGTCAGCCACGCCATGCCCTCCTGCCTGCTCCATTAAGTGGTTTTTCGCTTCTTGGCTGAGGGTCTCTCAAAGACGTCCCGTACACCTGCTGCTTTCTGCTTAAAGAACTTGGTGTTCTGCGCACTCTCCTGGCCCCAGGCAGAGTCGAAGGAGGTAGTGTCCTGGTCCACCAAGTGTGTGTACTTTGTCCGCCCCGAGCGCCCAAAGTTCTTGACCTGGGGAGCAGAAG
>NW_009619762.1:1629-5078 GCF_000690535.1 Cariama cristata
AGCTCCCCAGGGAGGACCCGGGGACCCGCTGCTCCCTCCTGCCCAGTGCACCATCTCCTGCCCTCAAAGAGCCGCGACCCCTCAGCACGGCACACAGGCCGGCCGCCCTCCGGCCAACACACCCACCTGCATGACTTTGGGCAGGATGGTCTTGTTGAAGTGGTCCTCAAGGGTTGGGGCGCTGAAGTCCCTCTTGTACACCTCCTCATCCTCATCCTGCAGGAGAAGGACACACCTGCTCAGCCTGCAAGTTTCCAGCAAGTGCCAGCAGAAGTGGGGCAGAGCTCCCAGAAGCCCGTTGCTGCGCTGCCAGGGGCTGCCATGGTACTTGCAGTCCTATTAACCTGCTGCTGAAGGTGGGGGACGCCAGTGTTGTCCCCCAGGCCTGCCTCCAGCAGCCACCCTCGTGTCCCCTCAGGCCACTTCTCCAGAGCCCGGGCTGTAGCCCACATGGAGCTGGCTCGGTTCTGACAGGGTATGTCAGCCCAAACAGCAGCACAGGGACAGCTCTGCTGCTTCGGCTCCATCTCAGCTGGGAGCTCTCAGCCCAACGTGCTCTGGCAGCACAGGCCAGCTCCAGGCAGAACTGTGCCCATCCTGCTCAGGCTCCAGAGGGTGGCTACAGGCCAGCACAGCGTCACTGCCCACCCTCTCCTGCCTGTGTTGGTGTCACCACTCAACCCTCTGCCACAAGAGCTGGCTGAGTTCAGATCACCTCAGTCACTTCAGCCCCGTGCTGCCTCTGAGGGCCAGGTCTTGTCCCAGGGATCCCCCAGACCCAGGGCACTGTGGGGGGAGGCTCCCCGCAGGGAGAAGACGGCCCTGTGGTCTCGCACAGCCCCTCCAGTGCACAGGCACGGCCCCTGCTGCCAGAACAGCCATGCCCAGGCCCTCACAGCACCACTCACCATGAAAAAGGCGCCGCGGTGGTAGTATTTCTGCAGGAACTTGTATTTGCCCTTCACTGCCTTGTTGGTGATGACCTTGCCATTGGCCCGAAGCTCAGCCCGGCGCTCCTCCTCTGTCAGGTTCCGCATGCGCTCGATTTCCGCCTTCTCTTTCTCCATGCTGGGCAGGAGAGAAATCCCTGAGACCCCGTGTCCCCACAGCACCCCCTCGGGACAGCTGCTGTTGCCAGCTGCCATCCGAAGGTCTACACATTTACCGACTCTGCAGGGGAGCAAAGGCACCCCAAGGACAGGCAGGAGAGGCTTTGGGCACTCGGTCTAGCTAAGACCATGTTGCCAAAGGGAAGCCTGAGGAAGAAATGCCTCAACTGCCCACGGGACCTGGGGCTGCAGGCTCTCGGCCTCATGTCTACACAAATGATACTTACGCTTCTCGTTCTTCACGGTCTCGTTTGATACGCTTCAGCTCACGTACTTTCCAGGCCTCGTACTCCTCCTCGTCGTTCTCATCATCTGTATCAAGTGCATCCAGTGCTGCCAGCGAGCGCTTGTTCTCCTCCAGCTCCTTTTTCGCTTCCTCTTCTACGATCTGCAGCAAGGACCAAGCTAAGCTTGCTGTGGCAACTGCCCCCCTCCTCAACATGACCCCCAGCCCGCCCCTCAGCACCTTGAGTGTGTACTTGCGCCTCTCCTCCGCCAGCCTCTTTGCCTCCTGCTCCAGCTCCTTCTGCTTCAGGGCTTCTGCTTCTCGCTCCTGAACTGTGATCCGGTCCTTCCTACAGGCAGGGACCACAGCAATCTTCAGCCTTTCCGTGAGCCAGCACAGCCGCTCAGCTCCTTGCACACTTCTCCCCTCTCCTGCACCACAGCCGCTTTCAAGCATCACCCTCTCCAAGGATGGACTGAGGCCCAGGGTTCTCCCTTTTCTGGCATCACCCACACCAGGAAAAAATACAGTTACAGGTGTGCATGCAAGCAACGTGAGACCAGGCCACCAGCTGTGGGGCACAGCCCACCAATGGCTTCCCTTTGTTACCATATGGCACTTGCCCAAGGGCTCCGGTCAGACCCTGCTGCAACTTTGACCCACAGCAACCTGATGCAGCTGATGAGGTACTGTCGGTGCAGGGATCGCCCCTTGCTCCCCAGCTGTGCTCTGCCAGGCTGCAACCATCACTCCCCTCCCAAGGAGGTGAACCGCCACCCCATAGTGAGAAAGAGGAGACCATGGCAGCAGTGTCTGCTCAGCCCTCAACTCCTGACTTCCATGTCCTCACCCAGGGCTGACCCACGTGGCCGCATCACCTACTTGCGGATGAAGACAGGTTTGAGGCGCGGCTCCATTTCATCCTCGCTGTCCGTGTACTCCTCGTATTCAGACTCTGACTCGGACTCTTCTCCAGATCGACCCTCATCTTCCAACTCCATCACTTCCATCTCCTCAGTTTTCCTCTCCTGTGCTCGCTGACGCATCATCCCGCGCCGACGCTCGATCTCCTAACAGAGACAAACACAGAGGAATCAGATGATCAGCCCCGCTACCGCTTCCCTCTCACTCTTCTGTCAAAAACATGCAACGTGTGGGGTGTTGGCTACGAGACGATGCATCCATCCCTCTTGAGGCAGGGTGGCCTCTCCCAGTGTCCCATCCCACACAACAAGGCAGTAATCCACCAGTTAAGTCACAGCCAGCTGTGACCCTTGTCCAGCTCCACCAGACAGCCCACAAGTCCATGCAAAAGGCAGTTGCAGCCTGTGCCTTTCAGGGGCTTTCCTAGGCCTGTTATTTGCCTCTGCAAGCACACCTCATCATCAATCTCTTCCTCTTCTTCTTCACTGGTGTCCTCTCGCTCCAGGCGCCAAGCTTCCCCCTCCACCTCTGAATCACTTTCTCCAACCACTTCAGGCTCCACGATTTTACGGTGTCTTGCCAGCCTGTAACAGACTCCAATTAAACAATGGCACTTTGAACGTAAAGAGGCTGCAAGAAGTTCGCTATTCATGAATCGTTCCGAACAAGGCCATGCTAAATGCTGGAACTGCTGAGTATGGGCAGAACCTGACATATTCTTTCCCAGGAGGCTGGAGCGGCTGGGCACTGGCAGCTCCTCCCTGCCCATGCTCTGCATAGGAACTGAGCTCGCAGCGGGAAGCCTCCCTGTTACTGGAACTGAAAACAGCAGCAGCTCCACAGGAGGAGGCAAATGGCTTCCTGCTATCCCGAGCCTCAGCACACTGCGTTAATTTTTATCTTGGAGCTTGTTTTCACCTGCACCCACCCAACCACACTCAGACATATGGGGCTGTGCCCTGGGAAATGGTGGCTCCTGGTCACAAGGGCTGCTCACGGCAGGGCCGGAGCCCGAGGCACGATGCAGCAGAGATGTGGGAAGAGTCAGAGACTCTCCCACACTGCCTGGAGAACTTTCCCAGGCTATGCCCCAGGTTCCTGCAATTCCTCACTGCAGCGTGGCAGAGCGGGGTCCAGTGTCCCCAGCCCCCTACGAAGGCAAACCTGCAGGAAAATGCAGCCTGGGCACA
>NW_009619763.1:0-16353 GCF_000690535.1 Cariama cristata
CCCTCGGCAGCGGGCTTGAGCCGGTTCGTGTGGGGGAAAGCCGGGTCAGCCGAGCTATCATCCCACATGCAGCCCCTCAGCACACAGGAGAGCATTTTACTTTAAGGATGCTTTTTAGGGAGCCGCTGTTTCCCACAGCACAGGGTGTGTTTTTCTCCCCAGCCTACATTTCAGCTGCGCTCAAACACATAATTCAATTATCATAAGCTTAAATTTATTGTTTAAAATGGTACTTAGGTTTAATGCTTTTTCAATACTTCTTTGTCATTTGAAATCAATTCATAAAACTCTTTACACGTACTATTTAAATTAACTTTAATTCAAAGCCTTAGCAGAATCAATATTTAGCAGGTTTCTGCAATCTGTCCAAGTCTATTTACATAGGGAAAGCACAGCCGCGGGCGAGGCAGGAGCGGCCATCGTGAGCTGCGGTGCTCCTTGCATTGAGGTGGGCAGCGGGCTGCTGTGGGGCTCCACCAGCACCCACAACAGGTGGCTGAGCTTCCCAACCCACAGGTTATCAGATGACTCTTACTCACCTCTTTCATCAAATGCCATCAGTTGAATATCATTAGTGATTTCCTGAAAAGTCAATCTTGCTTTATTTTTTTCCCCACTGAGAACAGAATCAAGGCAATTTTTGTTTGGTGCAATCAAAATGGAGAGGCAGGTATAAGAGCCTATGTGTATATCTTAATTAATTTTTTTCCCTTTTGCTAGGACTTCTTTATATGAGAGCTCTATTTACGACCAAAGCTTGTGTCATCAGTCTTTGGTAACCCAGCAATTAACATACTATATCAAACTTAAGCACATATGAGATCAGCTTGCCCTAATTTAAAAAAAATTCTTTTAGCTCATATTAAAAGAAATATGAGTAGTAGTCATTCAGTGAAAGAACTGCTTTATCATCCTTAAACTGTTAAAATTGCAATCCTCATCTCATAAGTATCTAGTAATATGTAATATTTTAAGACCCCTTCAGTGGCATGCTGATAAAGACACACTCCTTCATTTTCATGGAATCAAAAGTTAAAAAAATACCTTCTGTTCCAAAATTCTTTATCAGCTAAAGAAAAAGTAACTGGTAGCATTTATTATGCAACACTCAAGATCAAACTGATTTTGCTATACTGAATTATGAAGAATGCAAGCAGAACAATCATCTATGCATAAATTTTCATTTTCTAATTAGTTTGTAGGCAGCGGTATTTACTTGTGTTAGTATCAGCGTCATCAGCTGTAGATAAGTCAAAGTTAAAATGCATGATATTGCTATGTTTAGATTTTTTGAACAATCTTTTTGCAGTTTCAGTGCTGTTTTGAAAATAATGAAATAAATAATTACCTATTCCCCCTTTAAATGTATAGTAATGAAGTATTGCAGTATTTTGATATTTCTATGGTTCAAGGCATCTGGTGGTCACAGACAAAGATATCAAGCACATCTTGATTTTTATTTTTTTTACTAGGAAGAAAACAACATAGTTGCAGCAACATACAACAGATAAAATGATAGAATTTTTCTGAGGAAATGGATAAAAACTGCCTAAAATAACAAAGATGTCTGTAAGACTCTTAGATCTAAGACTAGATGAAAAAGCAGACTGACTGATTTCTATCTGAACTTCTTCCTCGACAACTTAATTTGAGAGATCACGAACTGGTATGGATCTGTCTTCACACCTCACATTGAGTTTCTGCTTAGACATTTCCTTCCAGCCACAAGGCTCTGTACAGACTGGCCTGCCTTAGAGTGCTCTTTGTGAGGCATTAAAAGGTTTGCAGCATTCTGAGCCTGTCCCTAATTCTTCCTTTGTCTAACCTGAAGGAGAGTTGACAAGAGTTTAAAGGACACAAGCTGGTCTGTGGCTTGGTAGCTGCAAATAACTGTGGCTGTGTTTGCTCTTACAATGTTACTTCCATTGTTAAAGGTGTTAACTGAAACCATCCTTGCAAATGACATCACCATTGAAGTTGTGGGTTCTTTGGACTTGGAATCAGATAGCCCATCCTTCACATTTAGAGAACTTCTGTATTTCATTAATTCATCATGAAGCAGGAGAAAGCTGAATCAATCAAACTAATGCAGAGCAACAGTAAGCAGAAATAACCACACTGATTTTTCAGTACAGGAACTTCAATAACTGAGATTTTCATAACTTGAAGTGAGATTTCCATGATTCTAACTTTATTTCTCATATTCCAGAGAGTATTTTCAAATTTTGAAGCAAGCCTTGTATAAAGGCAGCAGGTTGTTTTATTAAGACACAGGTTGCAAGGTAACTTGTAATTTTGAAACACAGATAAGAAAAAGTACATTGCTTCAGTGCTGAATAGTAATAAAGTAACTTGTCTATAACACAATACTAATTGATATTTAATATAATACAAAAAGATGGGAAATTAATCAGAATAATAACCTACATCCTTTTGTCAAAACTAAAGATTTCAAAGGTATTAAACGTGATCAAAACAAAACAGTAAATTCAACTGGTTTGTTCTGAATGTATCCCCTAATAAAAACTTATTTGAAAGCAGTAACTTTTCGCAAAACTCAACTGCAGTGAAAGTTAAGACCCCGACTGAGAAAAGACAAACTTTCATCCAGAAAAAGTGTATTGACTAGCTCTCAGCAGGGATAGGAATAAGAGAAGGAAATAGAGGACAGCATGCTGGAGAAGCTTACTAAAACCCCTTCCACTGGTACTACCTAAACAATGACAAATGGTACCTCAAGCAAAGAAAAGGCAAATGAACATTACAATACTCTCAACCGAACGAAGCATGCCGTTGCCAAGGCATCTCCATTTTTCTAGGAGTTTCTTATCAGCTGTATGAATTGTACAAGTCATGTCAGCACAGCAGTAGGTAACCAGCCATACCTTTGCTTCACCTCGTTATAGCCTTAGGGAATTCAGAGCTTTACAGTTCCCTACTGGCAAAGGCTCTTTGTCTTATTGGCACATTAACTCAGTTCTGGCCTGCCACATATTTTAGTCTAGCTGACAATATTCATATGGCCATTAAATCCATCAATAGCCTCTGATTCTACTGAAGTTATGCTAAAATATGCAACATGCCACTACGAAGCTTCTAATTTGCCACTGCCTTTTAGGTAGGCTGTAGGAACTCACCTTCACAGTCAAAGGTTGCATAGAAACTTCTGTACACCCATCTCCCCCACTGGCCTCCTGGAAGATGCCGGAAGACAGCTGCCTGCTGGTTTGCTGATGTGCGGCTCTGGTTTGCTTGCTGGTGCCTACTGGTTTGCTGACGTGCTGCTCTGGAGCTGTAGCATGTGACAGGCAGGCAGCCGACCAGCTGCTCCCAGCAGCCTGGACACCTGCAGCAGGTGAAACACGTTGGGGCAAACCAGCACAGTCCCTGGGTGGGCTGAGCAGGATCAGCTGGGGGAATGCTCTCCGGGCCAACGGAGAGGGCCCAGCATAGCAGTGAGACTGGGTGCAGCCAGGCGTCCATTAACAGAAAGAAACGGGACACCAGGCAGAACCTCTGGCTGCACAGGAGACCATGGAAAACTGGTGGACTGAGAGCAATTTTCCTGCACTGCTCCTCTCCTGGAAGGACCTGTCCCACAAAGGCCCAGGGGACACAGGACAGATGCTGACTAGCACTTGGGTTTTTTTTAATCTGTTTCATCTGGCGGATGAGGTTTTTTGAAAGGTTAGTCTGTGCAATTTCAATTAAACTTCTCCCATAGTAAATCTGTGATGCCAAAGAAACAGAAATGATTTGGAGATACAGAATGAGGGCTCGAAATGATGAAGATCAAAAAGGTGGTATTGTGATAGGTTGTTGCAGCCTTAAAAGCCACCTCCGGACAGCATCAAGCACATACTGAAGTCATATAACTGTAAGCAGAATTTAAGCATATTTTTAAAGTTCGTCATATGCTTAAAGGACTTCCTGAATTCTTGTATCACACAGAAACTTAACAACAACAAAAAAAAATTCCTAGCATTTTTGCACCATCCTTCTGCCCACAGGTAACAGCCATGGCCACTGAACACCTCTAGGTACCCTGGCTTTAGAAAACATTTTCCGATTTCCTGAAGCTAGTTTTAAACGATGTGACATAAAGGGCAAAGTTATGTCAGTGTGGGTTTTTTGAAATTTTTTCAATTGTTGTTTCTGTTCTTTTTGCAGACTTTTTAGAGTAGCTATATTAAAAGTGTGGAAAGTAGCACTCTCGGTGTGGATTGCTTGCTTCTGGCTTCTTACTTCTATCTTATTTTTTATTGAAATTCAAACAAACAGCGCCTTCATTTGATAAGATATTTACCATACAAAATAATACTAAAATGAAGGGGGAAGAATCCTTTGAACTTCAACAGAGAGGTGAGAACTTGATGTTATATTTGTCTTTGGTTTAAAAAAAAAATTCTTTAAAACCAGAAAGGAACGTCAAAGGAAACTTCAGTCCAACAGGCTTTATTTTTTTTTAAAGCACAAAAATTAAATTTTCAAACTCTTTTTGTTCTCATCTGAGTAATACATTTCATTTGTTTAAATAACTAAATGTATAAATAATAAACATTTTGTAAATCTTTGGCTGAAACTGTGATATTGAAGGAAACTCTTTGAAGTGCGGATAGTTCCCCCCACGGCGTCCTCCCCCCATATCTTCTTCAGATCTTGCAGAACGCTTTGCTGATTCTCCAGAGGCACTTTCGGTCCATTGAAGATTCTAGTTAAAGTAAAGAAAGATATTTAAAGATTTTAACTGAGTTTTTGGGGTAGCACTAAATTAAAACTGTACATCTTTCAGTTTCCCAGACTTTCACTGCTCTGTTATTCAAGCTTCAAAGTTCAATTCGCTGAAGAACTATTCATAATTTATAGCTTGACTGAGGATCTCTTTCCCGTCTTTGGGTTTTAGTTCTCAGGCAAGTGTTATGAGGAGAGTGTACGTGTATGTACTGTTTGTGAAAAACACCCTGAGGCAAGGTATTCAAGCCTGACTATTAGGTGAGTGGGATTCTGCTTTGGAAAGCTCACCTGGAGATATCTGAAAGGTGTTTGACCCTTTTGGAAAGTCAACTGTTTTAAAACATTACGTATTTGGTATCTAAAAAGCTTTATGAAAATTTTGCCTTCCTGGGGACCTAATCCCAGTATTTATCCACAGAACAGAGTCTCATCATAAACGTACCTGTGTTTACCAATAAGCATACTCCAGCCACAGTAGTGAAGAGTCAGCCTATGGATTAAAAGTGAATTCTTGCATCTTTATTTTTTCTAAATTTCCTGAAACTGTGACATGGAGGAGGAAGGAGGCTATGAGATGCGAACTCCTGTTGTTCAGGAACTAGGTTCCGATCATAAAGTTCTTGATTCTTGCGAGTAGGGCAGATGCCTGCGTAAAGCCCCATTTAAGTTAATGGGATTCTGTATCGGTCGATGAACCTGCATTTGTACATCAATATCATAGCATCAGACTCTGACATTTCTCCTGGAGAAAAGGAGTCGAGTCGTTCTGTAATGCTAATGCTTTCTAGTCACTGCTATCTAAGCCTAATTTGATCAAACTAGTGGAAAAAGATACTCTGGGCTATTAAACCTACTCAGCTACCCAGGCCCAATGACCTGTGCTTTCTCGCACTCATGCAAATATCAGCAAGCTGAGCTTTATTATTTATCGGATTAGAAATAATTAAAAAGAGCAAGAAAATTCTTTTTATTTAAAAGTGTCAATTTAGGAAGGCTTTTAAAAATAGTGTTTAGAGGAAAGAGCAAATGCATAGCATGGTAGCATTACTGATTAGTTTAAAACATTGAGTACAATAATCCATTATTTTAATTAGTTTTCCAAATTGCTGGCAAAAATAACAGAGAGATGCTGTCTGCGGAGAGGTAAGTGCTTCCTTGTAATTGTTTTGGATTTTGCTCTAATCTTTAATGAATTTACTCTTGTAATGGCAAGAACATTATTTTTATTCCCGTGCTTATGTTAGGGAAGTTCACATGAAAGAACGAGGCATCTGGGAACTCAGCAGAGTTTTGCTTTGACAAATGACCTCATTGACCACGTTGACAAACACCGACTGTACTGACAAATGACCAAACCTCAGATGTTGGTGTTGCTTACCGCTCTGATTTAAGCCATTGCTACCTACCGGTTGCCTGTTGCTGCCCCTTCCCTGCATCTCTGCTGGGGAGCCGTTTGTGTGAGCTCTGCCTCAGCTGCTTCAAATAAAATGAGCCAGGAAAACTCACACTGCGTATTTCAAGGGGTTACACTAGCTTGGCTGGTTTTGCCTGAATCAGATGACTCAAGCTTTCGTACAAACCACTGCAGCAGCAGCAGAATGGCAGTGATCCTGCCAGCTTAGACAGTTGATGTACACTGCCAACCTTGGTCACCGTGGTGTGTCATGAGAGGGAAATTCACTCCTACCTGTTTGTTCTACTGACCTTTCCCAGTAGCGTTTAAATACAACTCACGCTGCCTGCTTCCCTGAGGCAGAAATTCTCGAAACTGGAGGCCATGCTCTCCTTTTGCAAAGCAGTAGTGATTTGCTCGCTCTTTATTTCCAGTGAATGCATTCAATGTGAAGGCAACGCTGTGTTAAATACTATCCTAATGATTCCTTTAAGCATTTGCCACAGGGATAGAGACCCACCAAAGCTATACCTACGTCCAGGGCAGCGTACCAGTCGGTTACCTCATGCCTTCTCACAGACTGTGTGTGTGAGTGTACACTGTATATCCTGCAGCCAGATTCCGTCAGGAGGGTAGGCAGGATTTTTCTGAAGGGAACACAGGGGGGTAGGTAGCTTAGAGAGGAAGGAGGCCTGAGTGAGAGAAGTTTCTGCGTCACCTGTGGAAGAAGAAAGAGGAATCATGAAAGGGGCACTGGGTGAGCTGAGGTGGGAAGTAGAAGCAGCAGTGAGTGTGCAGCGGTATTTTGATCTGAGAAGAGAGGACGTTTCGATTGCTAAAACACACGTCTTTGGTGTAGCATCACATCACATGCGTTTATGGGGCATCGTACAGCACTTGCATTTGCTCTGAATATCCATCCTTTAATCCACCAAGCAGACCTACCCAATGCATGGAGTAACAGAAGAGAGAGACTGTGGTCCTGCACAAGCTCATGCTCTCCGGCGGCAGCATACCGCTTCCTTCCCTGTTCTGTGACTGGAGGCACCAGATGCATCACCCCTACAAACCACAGTGCCTCGAAAGATGTGAGAAAGGAGGCAGAACATGTGAAAGTGAACGGCAGAGGGAGGTCAATCCCCAAGACTCCTTTGTGTAAAAATATGGGCTTCATTTTGAAAGCATCCATGAACAAGGAGTACTTTGAAAATAAATAAATTCTGAAATTGCCTTGTGCTATGCAAAATTATAGTGTAACTAACATTGGTCTTAATGCAAATTCACTGAAATCTTTGCTAAGTTTCCCAAAGGCTGCTTTGAGATAAAGTGAATGGTACAGGGAAAAGTCTTTCTATATTCTTTTCTGCATTCACATAAACACCAAATGAAAGCCAACTCTTCCATGGATTTTCCCAGTTTAAATACAGTGTTGTAAATTTAGGGTTTGGATTTTTTTGTTTTTAATGTCTTCTCAAAAATTACAAATTTTCATTGGTAAGTAGTTCTCTCATATTGAAGAAAATGTTGGTTTGGGTATAAATGTTACCGTGCAGGTTTCAAAGAGGCCTCTGAGTTTTGAGGCGGGGGAGGTGGGAAGAGAGAGAGACAACTGCTGTCTGGGGGAAGAAGAGAGTAGACTTACAATACTGGAGAAGGGACACAGCTAATATGGCTAGGGAGAAAGGGATAGGAAAATAACATGTGCATGAGAGAGAAATCTGTTCAACGTTGGTCCTGTTGGTTTGCCCTGTGTTAAATCTCTGGAGCACTGGCTTTTTCCCATGCTGTTTCGTGCAAGGTCAATGATTATTAAAGCACTGTGTCTATGATTTTCCTGCTAAGCCCCCCATTTTCACCTCAGTTGCTGCTCTCTGAACTCTGACCTACCCCAGCCTCCTGCTTACCCTGTTTATCCAGCTCATGTTTTAATACCTTTGGTGATTCCTGCCCTTCACAGGTAGCATGGAGACAATAAAATTTTTCTTTCCCACTCTTGCTTATTCATGGCTTTGCTCAGAGCTTCTGACAATGCTTCAGAATGAACAGTAATAGTACAGTTCATTACAAGCCTTGAAAACAAAGCATGTCAGAAATTAAATCAATGCGAGCAGTTTTTCTGTGAGAATAAGTCTCCTCACCTCGAAGCAATTTTCAGCCTTTCTTCGTATTTATTGATTTTTTTCCTTCCACTGTTACTTTGCCCTGTCATAATGTCCTGTTATTCTTGTGCTGTATTTTGACCTGATTTAGGACAATATTCTGAGAGTCTGAATACAGATATTCAGGTGTGGTACCAGAAAGTAGAGCTTATTCCTTAGACTACTTATTGCAATGTGTTACAGAGGGTACTGCATAAAAATAAATCTCGCTTTGCTTCTTACAAACTGTGTCAGTATTCCAGATCCTACAGGATCAAGGGGCAAGGATCCATGTCTTGTTACTGGATAGTAAAGTAGCATGCATGTATTGGGTATGTATAAATAATAGATGACAACACTTCCATGAGTTTTTCCCACATTAAGTAGGACCGATCTGTATCTATAGTCATGTGTGTCTTCTTCAGTCTCCTTATGGTGACAGAACTACTCATCATTTTGGTTCACTAACCTTAATAATATGCAAGGAGGCATTTGGAAACATAAGTGCATTTCTAAACATACATAGCGTATCATTACTCTGAAACTGATTTCACAGAACATCCATAATGTGTGGTATCACAAATGATCTGCCGAGACAGAGTGTTAGAAGAGAAAGAAGGTTTTGCATTAACATTAATTTGAGGAGAAATGGGAGTCACAGGAATGGAAGAGCAATAAGAAAGGAAACAAGAGGATGAGCTTAGAGACTGCAGATAGATAAGCCCTGTGAAAGGCTGGAGGGATAATATAGTTCTTCTTTCTCATGTGAAGGAATAATCTGAAAGCAACCTTTACAGATCATCAAATGCACAAACAGTAGTCAATAGGAAACTGGAATTTGCTGGTTAGTATTATGCAAATTTGCTACTTTTCATTTGAAGAAGCTCCAGAAAAGCTCTGATGGCAACCACTGTGTATCCTAAGGCATTTAGCAAGGGAGGGACATGTCACTTCTAAACAGTTCCTGATTCAGTACCCTCTACGCATGAAGAAATGAAGTACCGTCTGCAAGAATGCGTGGCTCCTGTTGCTTCATTTGCACGCTGCTCAGGTCTCGAATCTATTAACACAGCTCCAGGAAATCTTGAATTTCAAATGTCTGACTGCATTGAGCTTTGCACTTGACTAATCAAGTCAAACACTGTCTGCTAATCAGATTTACAGATGTGAACCTGTCAGCATGTGGGGATAGGCCAGGCAAACATGCAAAGAGATTCAGATAGCTGCCCAGCAGTATCTGAAATTACAACCTGACCAAGAGAGCTGAGTATTGAATTCCTAGGCTTCAAGCACACTGATACAGAGTTTGAGTGAATTATCCATATTTTTCTTCCACATACTGTGCTTCCGATAACTGGTACTTCAAAAATTCTGTTCCTTGAAAAAAAAATCTTCAAATAGTCCACATTCTTGGATAATCTGTACTTCCAAGTAATATGACCTAAGTCAGAGGCAAAAGTAAAGAATTATTGACAAAAGAGGAAGAGGTTATGGGGGGTCAAAAATGGAGACGCTATTAAAGAAGAGGCACTCTGGGATAAAGGTCCCCTTGTACTGTTTACACCTAGGCATGTTGCCTACGCAGACACTGAGTAGGGTGCAGGGATTTTACAGATAACCTGGGAGTTATGTGTGTGACAGTATGATAACTAATTTCCATCTAGATATTTCCATGCTTTTGCTTGCTATAGCTTCTCTTTCTAGCTGCATCTCACAAAAACAAGAGTTTTCTGCAAACAGAACTCATTTTCATTATATGCTTTGGACACTTAATTGGAGTTTGGCCTAACGACAATGCAATTATACAAAAATAAATTTTACTGTAAAACTTTTTGGAAGTAAATCAAGGCATATTTACCTTAAAATACTTACAGATGCATTCATAAATGGTGTAGAGCATAATACCCCAATTCACACTCCATCTATAGTTGCTTTTGATCATACTGTACAATCAAATATATGGTTTAATAACTACACATTATTAAATATCTCTTACGTAGTCTGGGGGACAATGTTACCTTCCTGCTCCACATGTGTCACAAGTTAATGCTTTAGGATGCTGATCTAAGAGGAATAACAGAAATGTAATTTAATCTGTAAGGCATCAAAAAGTGACCCCATCTATGAGCAAAATGATTAGGTATGGTTCTGGGTAAAATACATTTCTAGAAAATGTTCCTGAGTGTAGCTGTGATTCTGCTAGATGGACAAACCTTCAGATGAGATAGGATAAAAGACATGTCCTCCATATTTAGCAAATGTGCAAAGGGTTTAACTATTCCATGTCTACATAGAATAGCATGGCCCATAGTCCAGCATGTTTTACTTTATTCTTTCGTTCACTATAAAGCTGCTTTTCCTGCCGTAAAAAGGAGTTCTTAGTCTTTGAACTGATGGAAATTTTTAAATAGTCAATTCTTCCAACATAGGCTATCAGCAGTCCAGGAAGGTAACTACATGTAGAGGCAAGCTCCTGCTGGCATAGAGATCAAGAGATAAAGATGGACGTGAGTCAAAATACATTCCCTTTGCACTCCCTCTTCAAGTCTAGTTTACCACTGGCAAAGGCTGCCACCCTTTGCGCAGAATCTAGAGGAAGGATATTCTACTGCAAACCACAAAACCTGACATTACTGTTTTCACGAACAGTTTAAACAGAGCCTGTGCTTTGCTCTGTGACAACCTTTTGTGGTGCTTTTTTACATACAGAATTCAGTCTGCTGAGATCTGAGACATCTCACCGTCTCCTCCAGGAAAATTATAGATTGTAAGCTTAATTGAGAAAGATTGACTATAAACTGATTCAAAGAATTATTATTCCTAATTACATTTCTCCTTTCATAGTTAACAAACTCTGGAATATTTTATACATTAGGTGTTTGCCCTCAGTTGCAATATGTTTTCTGGGGACAAGAATAAAAATTATATTTAAAGGCACTAATACAGTCTGATACCATGGTTAATATTATTTATTGTATAATTATTTGATAGACATTTGTAAGTACAATTTTTTTATGTTTGGAGACGTCTGTAGAAAACTGGAGGTTGATACTGCCTGCTTCATATTTCTCCATAGTGCTGGGGCAGGGGAAGGGTGGGGAATTAAACAAACCTTATTTCTTTTGCAGACATAAATCATACAGAGTGCAGGTTCACTGCTTTTTTTCAGTTTCTGACATGATGGTGGAGAGACCTATACAAATTTGTGGGTAATGATGAGTTCTTATTTTAAAGCAAATATACTCTGTCTAAGGCAGAAAAGATGTGACTCATTTTTAATATTCATGGCCAATCATGCCCTGCCTTCTAGATTTTGCATCTCTATTAATTTAGTAATGTTACAAAAATGGTAATTGAGGGCTTGATTTGACTTGTGATGGCCAAGCAATCCCCACTAAAATTGCTTAGTAATAAGACATGGCTAATTTATGATCACGAATTACTGTTAAAATAATGCTTTGTAGAAGTGTTTAGCTTGACTGTATGAACTGTAATTGCTGCTGGCTAAAATTCTTTGAGGGCTAAAACTTCCTTACAGTGTCTTTCCTTTGTGTTGGGGTTTTTTTATGCTTAGTAATGACATTGTTTGGGGGGTTGCCTTTTTTTTTACAGCAAACCATTCACAGTTTGCACAGATGCCTATTTCTTTTTCTGAAAAGAGAATTCACTAGATACACAATTTCCCCACAGCTACAGTTTTCCTCTTGAGGCTGTGAACACGAAGGCACAGTCATTCCCAGATTATGTGTTGCCAGTCTCAAAAAGTCTTTTCTCCTTATTTGGAAGGGGAGATAGAAAAGAAGAAACATGAAATACACTGAAGATAAATATAAGATCCAGAGTACCTGTTACCTGAACTAATATATGACGCTGAACAATTGTCCTTGCTTCACTAGTTTACTGTAAACAGCTGAATCTTATAGTTTTAACTGCACAAACTGAAAATGCTAAGCCAAGTGAAATCCCATGTGACTTGGACCTTGGCTGGAATCATGGTGTCATTGCCTAGAACTCCTTCACTGGTTTTACAATAACTTCTTTTTTTTTCAAGCTGCAGCTTCTGGCATCAGATAGTTTGCTTTATTTTTAAAAATCGATTTTTTCATCTTGCAGTTGTTGAAAGAAGATGAAAACGGAATCCTTACTTTACCAAAAGACTTATCCCAAATTAGTATTGGTTTTTGAATCTAATAATCTGTAATGCAGTCTCATAGTTTCTTGGAACCAAACTGTTTGTTCGCTATTTTGCTTATTTTTTTGTTTGTTTGGTGTTTGGTAGTTCGATTAGGTAGAAATAATCTTGTTAATTTAGTGAATTTAACTGAATGGGTCAAGCAGCAGGAGAGCAGAATGAGTACTTGTAGTTGTATCTTAGAATTTTTCTAACTATTAATAAATGTGATATCAGCACAAACTTACAATTTAACTCAAGCAGTGTTATTTACTGAGAGTCTCCATCTCTACAGGGATCCTCTACAACCCTTTACAAAAGGTAAGAGGTGGAGGGGCCTGAGAGGAGCAAAAGATCATTCATGAACCCATAGCCTAGGGTATATGCTTGGGAGTGAGTGGGGAGCATGGAGGTGCCCGTCACAGACGGATGTGCACGTTATCCTATGGAGCTGCTGGGCTGGTGGCCATCCCCAGTGCTGGGCAGTTAACCGTGATTTAGGCTGTTCCTCGTGTCCGTGTGCCAATATCTTGGGCCACTCTGACTCTTGTGGTACAAAGGGGGACAGTCTGATGCCCCTACCTAACTAGCAGAGTAGGAAAGATGGAGAAGAAATTACAAGAGTGAGCAAAGGTAGGGAATGACTTCCAGATGAGAAATAACGACAATGGGAGGGTTCTGTCTGGGGAGGCAATGACTGAAGATGTTGACAATCCAAATCTGTGAGCCTGTCAGAGACACAGGGAAACGGACAAGGAATTGTTGCTTTTTCCAATTCAAGAAATAGGTGCTGCTACTGGAACTTGCAAATAGATGGTTAAAAGCAACAAGAAGAGATACTTTTTGTAAAAAAGCATTATAATTTGGATCTCCTCCTCATGTAGAAGTCAGAAGTTCCTATGAGTTCCTAAAGCAATTAGCTGGGTTCCAACAAGAGGAGTTTGTGATGCTACCTCTGCCTTTAAAGTACCTGTGTTCTTATATTGCGCTCTAGGCATCTGCTGCTAAGAAACAGCATTGCTTGCTAGACAGATTTCTGTTATGTTCTCTCAGTGCTGCTCCTCTTAAGGTGCAATTGTAGCCTGCAGTTCAGATACATGATTGCAGCATGATGGTAACTACAACCTCACAGGGTTTGACATAGGCTGCCGAGCCCATCAGGGATCCTGCATAATATTTGGCAGCTGAAAGCTCTTATCTACAGGGGTTGCAGTTAAGCCTCTGAATTGTAGTGTGCCCTAGTGAATTCAACAGGCAAGCGGAGGCAGATCTATCCCCGGAGAGTCTGGCTGGCCTGCTCTGCCAGAGCCTGTAGCCACTGTAGCAGGGACAGCCGAACAACCTGCGCCTCTGCATCTCAGCCAACTCGATTCGCAGCTTGCCACTGTAGCACAAACCTCCAGGAACGATGCTGAGATGGGCTGAAGGGCCAGCAAGTTCTGCAGTCATCCACGGCAGAGAGGTGAATCCAAATAAACACTGGGAATAACATCTTAAACTGCTGCGGCTAGATTTATCAGACTTCATCTGTCAGCTCCCTTAAATGCATAACCTTGGAAGAGCACTTGTTATAGAAAGAGATCATCACTGATGCAGAATTTCAATGTTGTTTCTGCTATGGCTTATGAAGTTTTGACTGTTCCAGGAAAAGGGCTAAGTCTTCAGATTATGCAGACTCATTTTTCATAGGATACTGACTTACCTTTAAGTAACATACTGCTTTTCTTTGTACATTCCTATCCTCCACAGGGAAGAATGTGGAACTTTTTTTTTAAAAAAAAAAAAACCTAGGTGTATTTAAACTATCCGCTGACCCTCTTGTGCTTACAGATCAGCCATGGTTTTCTTTACCATACAATACCTGGGAGCAGGCTGTTAATGACTGTAGATTGAACTGTAAGCTGCATGCATGCTTTCAGTTCTCATGCACGTCATCAGTTTTCATCTGATTCTTGTGAGAATATGTAATGTAAAAATTCACTTGGTTGATTTTTAACCTCATGAGTTGATACCTCATTTGAGAGAGAAACAGTGCCAGAGCCTCGCTACAGAAGCTACTGTATATCTTTCTCTCCAGAATGATACCAGTTTGTTGTGACACAGATATCAGAAGAGTCTCGAAGTTAATAAACCTTTTAAATACATTTTAGTAGCCATATTACAGGCTCAACATCTGTGAGAAGACAAGTTATTAAGGGAAAGACTTACCTGGCTGAGTACCAAAACATTGTTAGACATGTACAATGCAAACAGAGACTGTTTCATCTGTTTTTTCCAAGAAAGACAGTAATTGCTCAGCTGATCGTATTTGGGATTCTTAAATTATTGTGTATGAGGTGGGGGAAAAATCACTGGTCATCTCTGCACAAGGCCCAACATCCTCATTTCCTGAACTGTCAGTCTCCCTGTTTCAGAACCCAAGCCATCAGTTGAGTGCATCACCTTGGGCAACTCCTTCAATCCCATCTTCCTGTATCCCAAATGAGTATCGTATTAACTAGCCCACAGGATACTCCATTGATCCATACAAATGTGTTATTACCTGCTCAGTATTTATTTTGTTATTGTAAAAGAGACGACATTAAATTTACGGTGCTTGGTGATAATTTGTGCAACTAATTAAAAACTAGGGTGGGTTGCACTGCTTTTTTAAATGTTTCATCAGTCATATAAATGCTACCTCCATTCATGAAAGCAAATGCTAAAATAAATAGCTTCTGATAATTTATGTTTTAAAATAATAAAAAGCCCAAAGAAGTTAAGTCTCAACCTAGTGTTAACTTTGAGCATAAAACAGTTTGCTGAAACCAGGAAGCAATTAAAACATACTGTTTTATAGAGTCCTTTATAGCAAGATAGTTTTTATAGGTCTACGTCTGCTTTTTTTGGAGGGTGAGCCACAGTTCAGTTTTGCCCAGGAAATAACAAATGGTATTAAGAACACATCAAAAGTGCAGCTGTTTCCAGGAGGTAAGTGTGTGGTTATGTTTTTTGGGGGTGAGGAGGGAGTGAATAAATTCAGCATGCAAAGCTTGCCTGTACTAATTCATCAAGGAAGGGACCGCTCTCCTTTCAGGGCCTGTAATGTACTCCAGTACATACGTACTTTTCATGCATACTGCCTCATCCAAAGTGTCCTTCTTGCACAGAGGGTATGGTTTTGAAGTACTGCCCTGTCTCAAAGGTAGGCTCTCGCTCTCATCACCTGGTGCTTAAGAGATGTGCTTTTCTTTACTACTAAAAAATGAAATAATTGTCAGCTGTGCCTCTCAAGAGATACATAAGAATAACGATAAATCTGGTTATGCTAATAAATACGAAAATCACACATAAGCAGCAGGCCAGATATAATTCCTTTTTTATTTTTCCCCTTTAACAGATATCTCTTATCCATGTAGGGAGCCAGTGTTTTCTATGAATTTATGCTTTTGGTGTATGCTTTGCTTGATGGAACCCCTGCAGGAACCAAAGAGCTTTGAAATGAAATCATATATGGTATTGTAGCTGGGTACGATATTGCTGTGCTGGGAAGTGTCCGGGACTGCTGTCAAGTAAGCCTGTGATCTCTAGGCCACAGCAGCTCTAGCTAAAGGTGTGCTACACCCCCCTAATTCTGGCTAAAGGGAAGGCTTAATTAAGCCCCTTTATACAAATGAAACAGACTGGTAAGATAAACTTGGCAATTGTGAGCGTGAATGTCGGTTAGGTTTGTTCTGTGTTAGGAGATACAGGGTCGCATGTGTTTTCAATAACTCAGTAAAACTGCATCAGAAAACAGACCTGATTGCATCACTCCTTTCTCTTTTTAATAAAAGTGTTTCTTGGTTTCCTTTCACTGCCAACACTAACACGTCCCTTGAGCCAAACAGCATATGCAAATGGCAGAGCTTACTTATGAATTTTCAGACAATGAAAGA
>NW_009619763.1:16384-23991 GCF_000690535.1 Cariama cristata
AAGAGTGTATCTGAATTATTTGTGTTAAAATTCATTAGAAATGTGTCTGCTGCTAGCAATTAGTCACTCAACATGAGATTTTTGGGGAGCCCCTAATAATCTTCACACAGAGTATTACAGGCTTTCCACACTTTCCCTGCAATTAAAGCTTACTGAGTACAGTGCATTGCTCATATTTGAGACCCTTAGCAGAGAAAATATGGAAAGAAAAGTGTCTGATTTGTTGGTATATGCTTCTGAAGCTTCCTCCTGCAGAGGCTGGCACATCATATCCATAAAAAAGTGAATAATCTCTCAAAATCATTGCCAGCTCCTAGTTTTTTCAATGGGACAGAGACAGCTGCACAAACACTCAGAATGACTTTTCCAAAATTATTGTCATCACCCACTTTTCTCCATGGGACATGTCTAACAGTCCTTCCTAACAAACACTGGTCACTGTCACCATTTGCTCCTTGTTGATGTCTCTCTCCAGCATGTGACGTCAAAAGCCACTGTTATCCTTCCTGGAGGCAACTTTACTTTACTCCTATTGCTTTGAAAAAAAAGGAAAAAAAAGATCAAATAAGGTGACCAGAAAGAAAAATAAGAGACTGTAGTCATTTTGAAAACATCTTTTGGAAAGAAAGCAATTCTTTTTGAGCTTTACCATATAGAAAAACTTATGAAGACGAAAACCCAAAACTAGGACTCAGTTTTCTTCCACAATGACAACCTGAACAAGGAATAAATAAAAGAAACAACTCTTTAAAAACCTTTCTTTAAAAAAAAAAATCACGTACTCTGATTTAATCCTATGTCTTTGATACATATTATACTTCATCAGCAGTATGTACTGTCAGGCTTGATCCTTTCTTAGTACGCTGATTGGGAAATATTTCATATTTTTAGTTTAAAAGTTCCATATTAGACAATATAGCCCTGTGCTATCTGGTATTGCTATTTACTTTTGTTCCCTAGGTACATTAAATCAAAGAGACACCTCATTTTCATTAATGCCACCATTTCTTCCTACTTCCTTTTATAGCAGATTGTTGTCATACCCAGACCTGCAAAGAATGGGGTCATGTGTGGACCTTAGTCAAGGCTACTATGAACTTCTCTAGAGGCATTCACATAAAATTAATAACAGTAGAGCAAATTCTGTAATAAAGTTTACTGAGCAACTGAACCTTCTTCCTATATTTGTTCTCATCAGTAGTCCAATTGTTATAGAACAGGATCCATAAACCCCCCTGTATAGTAAACATACTTTTCCATTATTTTGTTTCACACTTGAGGTAACTAGATCTAACTTAAACCATTTTATGATGACACTCGTTTTCACTTCAGTTCCCAGACTGAAGCACAGGCTTCATCCATTATTGCCGTGACTTTATTTTTAAGCAATTCCCATTTCAGAATTCCACACATCCATTATTAAAAATTATAAGCATGGAAAACCATTAATTTCAGTTTCTTGACTTTCATGTTCAAGCAGAAACTAAATATGTGACTTTAAATGGCTACACCTACCCTGCCCCAATAAACTCCCCAAACAGCAGTCGGTGAGGCTGTCAATACGTGTTAGAAGACTTGTTCCTTCTAATTTCCATCATTCATAATCTGTGATAATCTAACATTACCAAGCTAATGATGTAAACTAAATCTTGCCAACTAACTTGTAAAAGAAACAGATGCCACTATTCTCCATCTCACTTATACGGACTACCCTTTAACCCACAGCAACAGGAAGGCAAAGGAGAGTAAGAGCGGAGTAAACTGGGGTCTGGCTGTGTGCAATGAAACATCCCCAGCACAGGCCACAAAGACTGAACAGGTGCCAGCACAACCTGCTGTCCCCATAAGCTCCTGTCAATTCTTCTTAGCAAATTCACTCCATCAAATGAGAATGAAGGACAAAAATCAAGGCAAAATGAAAAATCAGGACAAGTGAAAGGAGGAGAAAGAGCATTAGAAAGAAAAAGATTATAATGGAAAAGACCAAGTATATGGATTAAAGCAGATGTGGTAGAAAAGTTTTTTCTAACAACGTAAAGCAATAAGAGCTAGTTAAGTACGGCCAATGAAAGTTTTTCTACTTTTAAATATAGGCATTGGATCTTAGTGTTATAATTTTTACACCTCCAAATGGTTTGAAGGCATTTTTCAAACATGAAGGAGAAGAATGACCTTTTACAGCCTACTGGCATAACATTGCTAACGGCTGGCTTGTCCTAAGAATGTGTACCATTGATTTTAATGGCACTACTCAGATCTAAAGGTTTATATAAATGAATGTAGGTTTGCATATCTGACTCTAAAATTAGAAAAGAACATAATGAGACAAACAGTGAATCAAATTAATGAGCATTATAAAATATTGTAAGTTAATATTTTTTCCCTAATCTCATATCGTAAGGGTAAGAAAGAAATCATCTGCTCTGCTAGAAATTTCAAACATCCTTTTCTTAAAACAACAGGTATGCTGCTATTTAGATTAAAGACTTTTCATACAAGCCAGAAGATTCAATGGTCCATTCACCTCGAGGATTTTGGAAAATATTTGTTTGCTTCTTAGATTTTGTATTCTAGCTTCTCATTCAATTGTCTCTCTGTTTTAATTCTCAACCTAGTTAAATAAAATAATTAAAATATATTTGTATATGTTTTAATAACAGCTAGAAATTTTTTTTTCCTGTAAGAAAATATTGTCCCTGACATCCTTCTTATGGGAACAAAGAGCAAAGGAAAAATTACAGCAGCTATAAATCAGTTTTGTGGTTTTGATAATTTAATACATTTTTCACAGGTTGCTCTCTCTGTTTGGCATCCTCATAACAACTCAGTTGGCATGCAGCTTTGCAATCAATCTCATCTCTTTCCTCCGCCCTCTCTTCCTTCCTAGTGTCATATACTTAAAAGGAGTTTAGATCCCAAGAAGTGTTTTGCCAGGTGTACAATCCAAAAACTCATTTTTTAATCCCTGACATTCGCATGATCCCAATTCTGCAGATTAAAAATTATTTCATTCTTTTATTGTATGGATAGAGGAAGGGTTAGTAACTCTAAGTGGCTATGCTGATGAGCTAACTTAATCCTTTGGAAGGGGATAATAGGGTAATAAAGCACAAAGGAATAATCTTAGTCATGTCTCTCTGGTATTCTGACAATTGCACCCTGTTCTAAAGTAGTTTCATGCAAAGCCACCAAAGAAAAAATGACTGTAGTCGTCAACCGCACAGATGAGGGAAACGTCCATGGCTGTGTCAGTCATTTTAATGAGTCACAGGAGGAGGGAAAGTGGAGGAACAAATTAAAAACAACAGTATTTTTCTCCCTTCCCCCCAACAGAAGACAGTGAGAATAGTTGCAATTTCATTTGCTTTTAAAGCACAGCACTTGGGTAATAAACGTCCCCTGCAAATGTGCTGAGCAAACACCTCCGTGTTCATCAATATGCGGGAGCTGTTTATTGCCTCATAAACTTGGAAGCAAGTGATATTGTCTCTTAAATCAATGACTGCGTGGACATCCTAGGCACTGCAGGAGAACAGTACATCCAGACAATGCTGATACTTAAATTAATGGTTCTAGTAATGACTGAAAGGTGCTTCGTCACTACTAAAAAAGTTAGACATGGATTAAAAGTATGCATAGGACACAATGTATATACGTTGTGATAGGGATGTGTGTCTCATTATAGTTTTTATTACTTTGGCATAAAACCTTACTACTCTGTACAGTTTTGACTTAAATGTGGGTTGGGCTGCCAGTACTAATAGGGTCAAACTTGGTTTAAGCCTAGTTTATGCACAAACCCAGTTTCTAAACCTATGGGAAAGGTGACTTGGCTTGTGAAAATGTGTTAGCTTTATCAATTTCAAACCAGATTAAAGAGCCAATAATAATCTGAATTACATGGCTTCAATCGTCTGAAAATTATTTATAAACACTACAGAATTAGCTGATGTCCCACTATAAGTTTCTCATCTGCAGTGTCTCAAGCTGATCCCACGTTCTTTATTGGAAAGGAAAAGAATACACAGCTGGAAGGCTTCGCTCCTGGTCTGCAACTGTTCGTGTTCAGGGTAGGAAGTCAGTGCAGGAGAAGCTGTAACAAGGCTCAAGGTAGGGCTGACTGACCGAGGACTCTGTTTTTCGCTTTTTATGTACTTGCAGTGTCTATATTGCAACAAGAAGGACTAATTGTTTCCTGAGCAACCACAACTTTAATAACAGCAGTGAAATGCAGTGGAATGTGAGTTAAACTTCCATGTAAACTAGCCATCAGACTATATACCGTGGGTCACAGGCAAACGTGAGAAGCTTATGTCGTTGTTCACACCATTGAGGGGAACTAATTTAGCAATAGTATAGGTACATTTACACTTACTGCTGTCACATCTTCTCAAGGCAATCATCCATGCTGCTACAGCATCCCTTCTTTTGCAGAGGAACAGCACAAAGGCAGAGAAGGAAAAAAATATTCCTTCTCACCTCCTGCTCATCATTCACCCCAAAACAATTTGCAAATGCTAATGAAGTACTAATACTACACTACAGTGGATGTTTCCCATCTGCAGATTGTTCCAGGCAGATCCTACCTTGTGTATCTAAAGGGAGAACAGTACTCTATTTGAAATCGTTTATGTATATTTATTTCTGGAGTATTTTCTCCTGATAAGTTGCATTTCTGAAGATCCTATGGACGTATTTAGTGCCAGAACTTTCTCTTCTGCAAGCAACAGTGTACTGCTGATGATGTCCCAGGAGAGTGCTGTATAAACTCTTTACCAAGCCTATGTACAATTCTGATTTTAATCTTTAACTTCAGGTCCTCTTTGAATTAGCCATGTCCATTGAAGCATTAGAATTGTTTTCTAATGAGCAAAATTCAGGTAGCTTAAGATCTGAGTGGGCTTTCTTCAAACTATGCAAAGGAAAAACTTGTTTTCATTAAGTGAAACCTGTAGCTGAAAAAGGTAAATATTTTGCTAAACTTCAGACCTCTCATAATATAACAACTTAAAAATAAAATAAAATTGTCATTTCTGGGTAAAGTCCACAGTAGCCCAATTCAGATTTCAGATTTTTTTTAATGACATCATTACTAGCATTCAAGCAGCACTCAGAAGGAGTCTAAACCAGGTGAATAACCTTATACCACTGTCTTCCATATTGTAATAGTGAACGGAAAATTAATCATGCATATGTAACATAACACAGTTGAAATGAAGCGTAGTAAAATTTCAGGCTGCATGTGCAAAAGCTGTGCATCACTGAGCCCTGTCTTAATAGCCTTCTCTGTGTAGTTCTGTTGTAGCCTGGCTAGAAATCTGGGTATGTGTTTGATTTAGCGCATTGCTAGAGTGCAGCTGACAAACTAAAGCAAATGCAAAGAAGGAGAACAGGAAGATGAACTAGCAGGGAAAAAATAACACCGTCAAGTATAGGCGACTTAGTGTGAGAGTAACTGAGATGAAATGTAACAAGTTGTAAATGTTTATAGGATGTAAATGCTAAGGAGAAAGAAAAATTACCTTATTGTAAAGCAAAGACAAAACCAAGAAAAAGACATTAAGAATAATGGAGTATGCTCCCAGAAGGAGCAGCAGAAGACCTATCCATTGGGAATTTAAACTGCTTTTGACAAGACAATAAAGAATTAATATCAAATACTGTTCTCTGTAACCAGGACTTGGTTTTGGTGATGTAACAGCTTCTCCCTCTTGCTGTCTCTCAGGGAATGAAATTAGTGCTTTATTAGTGCTGTTTCACTACAGAGAAGAAAATAATAAATTCCTATTGCCTGGTGAAGCAGCAGTCTAATATTTGTATTTCTGCTTGGAGAAGCATTGCAAGATTTTTAACAGGTGAAATGCAGCTTTTCACATGTGAAGAGCTGCCCCTGGTGTTGCCCTCTCATCCTGGAGTCCAGGCAGACTTCAGGTGTAGCACCCTTGAAATACAGCAGATGAGCGCTATAAATGCTGAATATTTAACAAGTACCCTTGTCTCAGGCTTTTTGAAAACAAAATGTATCTTATAGCTACTGAGCGAACAGATGCAAAGCTCTGACAATATTGTGCCAGGTTTCCAAGCACAAAGTCAGAATCCCTCTCTCTTTCCAAAGACCCATCCTGAGCCTCACTCTCTCCTGTCACGTACCTCAGTTCAGCCCGCTTGGTAGCAACAACTTCTGCTTTGCCTACAATGGCCCTCACTGAGTTCTCATGACCTGGATCCCCCTTTTCACCTCATCTGCAGGCCCTGACAATTTTTGCTCCTCATCTGTTCCTTTCACTGTCCTGTCTGGGTGTGCTTTCTCCTCCACTCTTTCATCCCTGGTCCTGTCACCATCCTACTCTACCTGTAGTTTCTCTGTCACTCCTGCCCTAATATTCATCAGCTTTCTGCGTTTTCTCCTCTGGTGCTTTTTTAAACCATCTAAATTAGACACATTCCCGCAGACAGCATTCCTTTTAATTGGAAACTAAGTTAAGTGGACATATTGCCTTTGACTTCAGCAAGGCCGGGATTTCAAGCTTTCACTTCTGACATTTCTTGACTGTCTCAAAAAATGGGAAACTATGAAGTCCCTAGGTGGTACAAATACAGCAATTTCTGCCATGCAAAATGTTGCCTGGTTATAAGACTATTACTTGCTTGACTTTTCAGTACTACCAGAATACTTTGGCAGGTTTTCTGCTAAGGTTAACAAAAGTTAGATAAATAAGGGCTCGGTGCACTTAGATACTTTATCATTCTGTAATGTGTCTCACTATATCTGTGTATTCCGCCAGAAGAATGTTGGCCGTGTTCCTGTCTCATTTCTAAATGCTGGCAAGCTAACTGTAATCAAGGTATTCCTTTTAACAGGATTGATTTAAGGCTAAATGGAGCTCTCTACTCCTTGCGGCTTCAGGTCCTTCAAAAATGAGGGAGCATTGAACTTGAGAATAAAATTAGTAGCACTGTAGTTTTTCCCCCACTACCCTTATTTTCCGTCCTTCTATCATGTTCTTTACGGTAACCTTCCCTTCCCTCCTCTTCTTTTCATAATTGGTACTCTACCTTGTTCTTCCTCATTCTTGAAGGCTCTGTGACATTTGGCCCTTTTCTCTTCATTCTTGATGCCTGATTTCTCCTTTTTTTGGCCATAGCTACCATTGTCTTACCTCTTTCTCTAACCTTGAAGGACGGATTAAGGGGAAAGAATAGAGACGATAGATGCTTAGTATAAAAATTGAAAAAGAGTGGTTGTAAATTAATCAGAGAAAGAGGAGAACAAGCGAGCATAAAACAAAAGCGGTTGAGGACACCCAAAGAAAGAGGAATAAAAAAAACACCTAAAGGAAGAAAGCAAAGAGGAAAAGAAACTGAAAAAGGAAGGAGAAGTGACAGAAGCAGGGACTGTGATCAAAGCTTATATAGAAGTGGTCAACCTTTATGCAGAAGGAAAACAAACACTGGACAGTGTAGGAAAATCATGGAGCCCCCTTCCTGGGCAAAAGGAATGGGACAGGAGGAAAGAAAGAAAGAAAGAGGTAAGGAAATCAAAGTTCAAAGTTGTTTCATTGCATTATGTTTCAGAATTTCAATCATAGAATCACAGAATCATAGAA
>NW_009619764.1:0-25856 GCF_000690535.1 Cariama cristata
ATGACTACATCATATAAATATATACACATAAAATATATATAATATAAAGTAATTTATATATGCATAATATGCAGACTTATGTGTAGTGAAAATGCAAGTTGTATGTCTTGCATGTACATACAAACATGTGCACACAAATGCAAATTAGAACTCAAAGTAGCATTTTCAAAATGGTGTTCATGGTTGTAGTTCTGCTGCCAGCGCCCACGAGAAGTTTAGGTCTGATACTTGACAATGCTTGCAGGGATCCCAACCTCTCAAACACACTTAATTTCTTTAGTGTTCTCCTTCTAAGTGTCGTGTGTGGAAGAAGATATCCTTGCTGCTTTCTAAGCCCATGCAGTGGAAGCCTCCCTCTGTTGCTCAGCAATCTCTAAAGGTGAGCAACTTGTAAGGAAAATTTTCCTCTGGAGAAAAGCAATTAGAGTAACTGTAACTGGGGTTGCAGTCCAGCTGGTGTCTCTCATAAATCTAGTTTTCTGTCAACTAGACTGGTGGCTCTGCATTGTAAACTTGAACTTTTGCTACTCTCATTAAACAGAACTTCTGGATTAAAAAGACTTAGCACTTTTGCTGTTTTGCTTTTATTTCCTACCTTAGCCAATAACGTATTTAACCTGAACTTTGAAAGAGTGACGATGTCATGTCCTTCCTTATAGCCAGATCTTATCCCGCATGTTTTCATCCGTGCCTACTACAGGAAGAAATATCACTAATAAGCCCTATTCAGACCTAACGAGTCTAAAGAGTCTGACAGATGAGTTCTAGTGGGTGTAGCTATGGGCAGTTTAAGATGCTACTGCCTCTGGGCTATCTGCTTGGCATCCTGCCAGGTGTAACAACACAGCACTGGTGTGGCAGCATGCAATATTTTAGGGACACATCTTTGAGACATGGGTGTTGCTGCACCACCCTGGTGCTGGGCAGGAGCTGTGGCAGGGAGCAGGGCGGGCAGGCCCAGTGAGAAGCATCCTGCGGCCAAGTCTGTCCGAGCCCTGCGCGGCAAGGACGAGACTAATGCGGACGGCTCTTGCAACGCGCTCCCGCTTGGCGAGGGCTGTTGTCACTGTGGGCTGTGATGCTGCTGCAATGCCGGGATGTGGGTTTGGGAACAGGGGAAGGGCAGGCTGCGTGGCTGTGCTGCCTCTGGAGGTCTGGACTCCAAGGCCTCCTTCCAGTGCTCACTCATTGTGCCTGAGAGGTCTGAGTGCTTGCGTGTTGTGCACCGTATGTTTTTTAGCTCTTTTTCTTCTTTCCTACAGCCTGCTCTGTATTTTAAGCACAGCATTTTGACCCTTGAAAAGCTGCAGCTAGTGTTCACATTAGCTAATAAGTATAATGTACGCCAGTATTCAGCCATGTGTAAAGCAGTGTCTGTTTTCCTTCACATGCCTTAATCTGATTCTTGATCTCAGCGCTGCATTACCCATTATTTTTTGTATGCTGTGATGTATCTTTTGCAGACTGTGAGGCTTGAGAGGGTTTAACTTGAGACTGCACACTGAGAGAAGGCAACTGGCGGTGATGGAGGGAAAAGTCAAAGCCAGTATCAGAAAATACATGCCCCGTTGTCAGTAGTGTGAGGTGGAGTTGGCTCTTAACTACCATACATGATTCCAGAGAACTGCCCTGTGTGTCCAGGTGGCCCAGAGATGGATACCCTGCCTTCAGCAGCACTAGAGCAAAGCAGTCTCTACTAGAAGCCTAGCACTTCTTTCCCTTTGTTCAACCCTGCATCTCGGCAACCTCCTTGCTGCCACAGCGGTTAAAAGGCTGGAGGGCAGCTCTGGCCTGACTTTGCTGTGGGGCTCTGCCCAGCAGTGCCTCTGCCCTGTGTTTGGCCCCTTTGATTATGGAAGCAGCTTGTTCCCACTGCCCTGCACTCCAGCAGGAAAAACACAGCAAAGATTTTGGTCTATACTCTAGCATTTAATAGCTTAGAAATTTTCAAAGGCTTTGCTCTGGAGTGGGGGGTGTTGGGCGGTGGTAGTTTTTCAGTGTTTTAGGGTTTGGTTTTCTTTGCTTTTGCTGCGATTTCAGTTAGCAACTCCCTGCAGCGAGTTGGTTTTTAGATTGCAGCTCCCAGAGCTGGGTTACTTTCCCATGCATACCACCTCCTCCAGCCCTTCATCATTTCAGGTCTGTTTTCTGGTCCCTCAAATAAGGGAGGGCAAAGGGGAAGGAAGGAATAAAGGAATGAAAGCACCAGTTCTTGTAGCTGTTATCATAGCTTTCTGCACAGAGCAATGAACACAATGTGATTTTTGGAGGGATTTATAAACAAGTTTTGAAGCCACAGAGTATGTTCTTACCCTCAAGGCACATATGCATACTCATTAACGTTAATGGAAGCTGCAAGCATTGAACAGAAAATATACCATGCAGTGGTAAAAGATATGAAGATCTAGTTACCCACTTGGGAATCGCATTGTGCCCGAGACTTGGCAGTTGGTACTTTAGCTATGTTGTGCTAGTCTATCCTGTGTACTTAGTGTCGGGGGTTTTTTTTCTTTTTAATTTAACAAAGTTGCTTTATATATTCTCATCTCTCTTTTCATATTAGAATGTTGCTCATTTGCTGAGAGATGCTGCACCTGTGTAAAAAAAGCACAAAATTAAATGCGCAGCCCCCCTGCAGTACAGATATCTCTCTGCTCTCAAGGGTTAGAAGCTGTGATGTTCTTGATAATGGAAAAGCCTTAATAATGTGAGTTCAGGGAGTGTTGTGCTGATTTACCAGATTGACTGCAAATGCAGCCAGTCCAGGAGGAGGCTGCCTGCTCTAAGCTGAGCCTAGTAAACCCTGCTAAACACTTGTAACTCCTGCTGAGGATGTGGGCTTTTCTGCACTGTGTACCCCAGGGCCTAGGAGAGTTTAAAAGCTTGGTTGCAACCCCAGGCCCAAACTGCAGTTGTGAATTCGCGCCCTTCTTCCTTGGAATTGGCAAAACATCTAGGACCTCAAAGCAGTGGTGGGTATAACGCAGACATGCTGAGTAGGAGACTTTCTCCAGGCTGCTGCCACCCTGAGGTCCGCTGACTGTATAGGGTTACTGTAGTCCCTGGACATGCCAACAAGGCAAGGAAATGTGAGCCACTTATTCATGCAGTCAGCTGGGATCTAGGAGAGAATATTAGCACAAGTTTCACATCATATGAAAGTCACCAGGGTGATTTAGAGCCAACCCAGCCCTGCAAGTACTTCAGCTTTGCTCTTAAGGTGTCTGAATCAATAATCTTTACCAGAAAGGCCACAATGAAGAGAGAGTCTCTGAAGAAAGCTATTGTGTGGGTGCTCTTGTCCACTGCATGGTTAATTTGCAACCTCGATAGACAGCCCCTATGTAACTGGAAGGTTATCGTGTCAATAAATCCATTCATTATAATCAGGTCACTGTATGTCAAGCCTGGAATGCTGCTAGAAAAAACTGTAAGTCATCATATTTGTGACTGTATTTCATTTTTTGTTTATACCTCAGGGAACCATAATACTGGGCCTCCTCAGCATTTTCACCTGTGAGCTGAAATGCTATGAAACACTAGATTCTTGCATTATTTTGCATCACTGAATGGCTCTGAAATCAGGGCCAGGAGAGGAGGGAGGAGAAATCCAGGTAATTCTCTTGCCTCATTTTGACAGCCCTTCAGAATTTGTTAAGTAAAACGAAATGCCTGTGAAACTACAAAAATAACATTTTTTGAATACTCGTACTACGCTTCCGTTTTCCATACTGTCTTTGGCATTGTCTGTTAAAGACATGCAGCCAAATGAGTAAGGGCTTGAGGGATCAGACTGAAATCCTAAAGTCCCTGTTTACTCTCAGAGCTTGTCTGTGATAATAGAGATGTCTGGCAAAACTCATTTGGAATTAAAAGAAAAAACACAAAACATCTGTACTTTTCATTCCACAGCAAATACATTGGATTTCCACCTCTTTGTTTTACCTTATTTTTAAATGGATGCCCTAATTCTGTTCTCACTTAAACAACCAAGTAAGACAAATCCTTATGGAGTGAAGCATGACTGAGCTCTCAAAGAATTTCCTGCCAGGAGGTTGATACTGGGAGGGGCCAAGCCCCCTACACTCACATTGGCTTTACTGGGAAAACACAGTGCTTAGCAGAATCACATCGCAAGAGACTTAGATCAGGCTCCAGGTGAGATCCTGTCATGGCTATCCTCTGTCGCATTGGTAATTTCTTTCTAATGACCGTTTGAATATAGTAGTCTTGGTTGGTGCGCTGGTTTGCTGCTTTCGGCTCTTCTACTTGGCTTAATGCTGGATGACATCAAGCAACATATGCCTGACATGCTACAACTGTGTTTGGCACTTCAAGCTTTTCAATTCGTAAGCGCAAACAGTGCTGTGTTGGGATAACGTGCACAGTAGTGACAGCTCAACAGAGCACAGCTTCCTTTCTGCAATGCCATGAACTTGCCTGGAGGTCACAGTGTACCAGCCTGGGCTTTTCATAGGTGCACGAGGGAAAAAAAGCGAAGCACATACAAATTTTTGAGCTAATTTTAGTGGCCATAACTTTGAACTGCTGGCAGGTCAAATAAGAAGCACATCCCCCACAGTCCAGTGTGATTTGCAGCTGGCTGCTGGTTTGGGGTGGGGGGAGGCTTAGATGTGGGAAGTAAAAAAGCTGGAACATGGTGTACTTGACATCATCAAGAGGCATAGCTTAATATACATTTCTAGTGCAGTGGTATAATATTTGCCATGGCTTCCATAATTTCTCTGAGATAATCATTAATAATACTCTGTCTTCAAATTCACAACCAGCTTGCATGTAACAATTAATTCTAACTCCTCTTATGCTCAGTAGTAAAACAAAATCAGTACTGCAGGTACAGGACTCCCTGAGCATAAACATGCCTGGGAAAACTCAACTCTGTATTGGGATCAGTATAACCTTTGGGTTGTTGGCCCTAACAGTGCCCTGTGGGATAAAGATCCCTGGCATTTTCCCCTCCATGGATGACTGCAAAGGGAGCCGTTGCCCATTTGCCTTTGGTAGAATACCAAAGGACGGCTTGGCTGTAAATCTTGCCTTAGGATCAGTGTGGTGATGGCATAAGTCTCCTCAATTGGGAAAGTTTTAATTGGGTTAGGTTTTTGCTTATGACAATGGAAGTCTCTTAATACTTGGATTTTGGCAAATAAGATGGTAAGTAAGCCTTTGACTGAAAGAAAAAAGAAAGAAACCACAACCAAAAAAGGCAAACATACAAATGTGCACCAAGCACAAACTTGAAGCTATACCACCAGTGTGGATTAAAAAACTTGATAATATGTCTAGCCTGTTTATTTTCTTAAATATGGGTTTTTGCAAACAAAAGCATGGAAGCTCAAGGTATTCTATGGTTCTGAATTATTTGTTATTTTCTGTTAAAGAGGAGATAATTTTTACAGCTGTTGGGGATAAATATCTACAGTGACTAATCACCCTAAGATCCCAGTCCTGCAAATACATGCTTGCATGTGTAAGTGTTATGCCAAATGGAGACTTCTGTAAGTAATACTGAAAATCTCCCAGTGGTGTAAGTGGAAGAACAGGGCTCTTCACAGCTGTGCCACTGGCTCCGATGACCTCAAGCATTTCACTTGGCTCTCAGTGTCCCAGATTCCTCCTTTGTAAAATAGAGATAGTGATGAGGACTATGTTTTTTGAGGTAGTTTACAAGCAACTTATGATCAGAGTATTTCTGCTCATGGTCATAACTTGGGATATGTGTGAGTGCTTTTGTGAACAGCACTGTAGAAAGAGGCTTTTGAGCAGAGAAGGGAATATGTGAAAAAGACTGTGCTTGCTTAGTGTGAAATTCCACACATCTGTCAGGGTTTCATTTGTGAACTCAGGGCAGTCACTGTGGAAATGAGGACTTCAAGCAGCTTCTCAGCATAGGAACTGCTCAAGTTCCCTTTCCCAACCTCCTGTTGGTATCACTGATGCTGCAGTGCATGAATAAGGATAGCAAAACCTGGGCTGCGATTATGGTCCAGCTCTGTGCAATGCTGAATGACATCAATTTACAGCACAGACAGTCCCAGGAGATGGTAGGTAACAACCCCCCTCAGAGCGTAGGCTGTTCTGTGCTGTCCTCTGCTGGAGGCTGTGCCTCAGTGGTATGGATGAATTCCTGCAAAAAGCTTTGCTTCTGAGCAACAGCAAAATGAAGCAGGCTGTAAACACTGGGTTATAGCAATAGCTTCTGGCTTCCTTGGTGGTGCAACTGCTGAAAGCGTGGGTGCATCCCTATATCCTAGTGACAGTGAGAGTAGATGCTAGTTCAGTCTTCAAGGGGAACTTCAACAGCTGCAAGATAGGATAAAAAGGAACATTTCTTGCAAAAATTGCTTGGTAAAGGAAAAGATAAGATATGTTATCTGAGAAAGCTGACTGGGATAACAGTTTCAGCAGTCACTGGCTTTTCAGTGGCAAAACCAGCATTGGCTTGTCCCCACACCCATGCCATTGCGTTCTGCACTTAGTTGAACCATTTGGGCTGGTTTAGCAGCTGTGATGTAAAGTTGGATGGGTCCAAATTATAGGTAAATGGGAAGGAGAAGGGGAAAATGGAAATGAAGGAGAAAAAAGGGAAATAGAAAAGGAAGGGAGTGCTCTGCAGAGTGATCACTGCAAACTGTGGGAGAGACAAGGGGAAATAACAACACAGTTAATTCATGTAAAGAGCTTTTGGGAGCAAATTATGATCTTGGCTCGCTGTCTCCGGTCATACTCTGGTAGCTGATGCCTGCTTCTTCCCTTAGATATTGGCCAAGATCTTTTGGCCTGTGATGCTACTCTTGCTTTAATTGCCTTTCATTTGCCTCTGCTTTCAATACGTTTTTGCTAGAGAGCTCCGCTTTTCCTCATTGCTCTGTCTTCTGCTTCTTGGTCTTATTCCCCTTCTTTGCAGGGTGCTAGTTTTTAATCAAGTCTCTTGCTCCCACTGTTTCTGCCTGTGAGTTGAACTGAACAGGTTCTGCAGTTGCAGATGAGGTAGGAACAGCTTCTGGCAGCAATTCCTCTGTTCCTTTTTCTGCTCCATCTATGTCTTTTCTTCTTTGTCTCACTTCTCAGGTGACACAATGAGGTTAAGCCTGACATTTGAAACAGGAGAGGGCTCTCCCAAAGCTTGTCTGGAACTGCATACAACAGTGTCAAAATGGTACTGTATGCTGTAGCCATACCAGGTGAATTTATGGTGATTAGGCCCAGCTACATGAGTAGACCACTCTGCAAATAAATGCAAGATGAAATGATAGATGCCAGGCACACAGAGAAGCTCTGAGTGAGTGGCAGCTGATAATGTGTGGCTTGTCTGTAATTTTGTCAACACTTTATTTAGAGTTGAGGAGGAGATAGGAGTCACCCCTATGGAGTTGGAGGTAAAATGAATAGCTGTGAGGCTCTTTTCCTAAAGCCGATTACACTGAGTATTTCAGTAATGCTCAGCCTCTGACTACAGAGTTGTTACATCTCCAGGCACTGCTGCCTGCCTGTGAGCTGCGCTGACAATGCTCTGTCCACTTCAGCTGTCATCATATTCACCCAAAAGATGCTCAGTGACAACCTGCAGGAACTGCTTCTGCAGGGTCACCTTGTGTGCTTTTGGTAGAGGCCAGAGTGCCCCTTTAGATGAACTCTTGTTCATTGGGGCTTATTTGCTTTCTCGATGCTCCTGCTGTGGTGACTCATTTGACCCCTGCGATCAACCTTGTGCTTTGTTTTGAAATGTGAGCCCACAGCGAAAGGGCCTGCCGGATGTGGCATTCAGCAGCAGCAAGAGGCTTTTTATTCAAAGGCCTCAAGGAAAAAAATTGTACAAAGTCCACAAAACCTCTAGGGGAGAGGAGGTTAGTGAAATCCGTTGGTTCCTTGTCGCTGGTGGGAGACAGTGAGGAAGCACGGCTGCATTTGTGGGGCTGCCGTGCCTGTGGAATAGTTGGACACAATACATTTCATGTTGGAGTCCCCAAGAGGTCAGTATTCTGCACAATATCACCTCGGTAGGTCTGCCAGCTTGATTTAATGGGCTGCAATTATTTTAGAAGCTCGGCAAACAGATTGCTACTTATGTAAGCAAATAATGGATTTGACCTACTTATTGTATCTGTAAGTAGAAGATAGGCGTTACTGTGGATCTGAAAAATGAAGAGTCTCAAACCTCTGGACAAATTATTCAAGTCTTTGCTTACAGCCACTGCTAGTGTTCTCGACAGGATGTTTGTGAACCAAAGCAACAATTAAATCAAGTGAGCAAATACAGACTATCTTTCTAGACAGACAAACTAGGTGAGCTAAACTTACTATTTCATTAAGCATTTACTCTTCCTTTAGCTTGATTTTCTTCTTTGCCATTTTCCCTGTAAATCACTTCAGACTCCACTATTTGGATGCAGGTACTGGATTTAGAAATTCAGGAACTCTTGCAAAGATCAGTTTTGTTCAGTGTCTCTCTGAGCACTAGGTTAGAAAACCTCTGTATGGTACTTTCTCCAAGAAGTTCCTGAAAGTCTAGCAAATGATTTCCCACGTCATCTCCCTCAGCTACGACAGCTAGTAATCAATAGCAGTGTTGTTCCTGTGAAGCCAAGAGTTGCATTTAGACTGGAGTATACCTTTGTTTACATGAGTATTGCCAAATGATACCACAGAGGCCTTCAGTGGCCTGTGGGCAGCAGATAATATATGAGTAAGCAGCTCAGTCCTCAAAGGCTTACTGGTATCATAGCAGTGTCCACTACATATCAAGCTCATATGACGTAGGTGTCTAGGGCACGTGTCGGTGGGACTTAGCTCTTCGCAGATACCCAGAAGCATCCCCTTCTGAGCAGAAGAGAGATCTTTTCTTTCTGCAGGTCAACAGAAATGCTGCTGCCTTGCAGTCATCACACAGCACAGCCAGGAGAAACTCAGACAAAATGCAGAGCCTCACCATCTTCTGTGTGATATTTGGGGAATGCAAGATGGGGAGAGGGGGCAGCTGGCGCAGGATGACAGCTTCACGAGAAGTGGGCTCTAATAGCTGCACCGCAACAAAGATGCTGAGAGAGGGGTAGCGGGGGCTGATGTCGCCCATCGTTCTCAGTGTGAAATGCAGTCAGTTTGTGGGTAGCTGTAAGAATAGAGCAATAACAGTTAATGCACGGTAAAACAGCGAAAGCTTTAAAGGTTTCATCTCCAAGATGACAGTCAAGATACCATAAATGTTACTTTAAAACTGAAGGGCTTTAATCATGTTGCTGATCTGGGGCTGTTTTTCTGTACTCTGTTATGACCATGTTTAACTCTTTAGTGCTCCGACTCTGTATAGTTTCCTGCACTACAGCCACCAACAAACAAGCACATATGATCTGTAAATTAATTTCTCTGCAAGCATGATTCAGTAGTTCTATTTGCACATTCTTCATGTAAATCATCTAATGATGCTTGTGATTGATAAATTCCCACACCAATTGCCTTTCTATATCTAGAATTCCTTCAGATTATATCCAGTTACCGAATTTTTTTATCGCTATTGTTGCACTGGCTGCAAAATTTTTTTAAAAAAACCACCTTTCTCATATGCAGGCTATGTGAAGCAGGAGAAACCAGCGCTTCAGCAATACTGGTTGCATGTGTGGGCAGTGTGAGGATCCTTTAGTCAGATTCCCACTTCCCCAGCAATCCTCCAACCTCTCCCTCCTCAGAGCCTCCTTCCACTGGAACTGCTGTAACTTACACCCATGCAATGCCATAGATCCTGGCTCCGTGTATCTGGGCATATTAGTTCAAGGATATGTTTCTAAATGGATACTTAGAAACCATTGCAACCTAAAGGAAGTTACTGTGAGATTTATTTGTTTGCCTCCATTTGCACTCAGTTCATCAGTTTTCTTGTAAAAGCAGGATGATTGAAATTGACTTTTCTTTTCTTACTTATCCAAAATCATGCTTTTTCTGGCTTTCCAGGGCTGTGCTGACTGACAACTTTTAGCTTCAGTGAATATTACAGAAAGGCTTGATTGCAAATAATTTGTAATTATTTCTCAAACACTCTCTTTTCTTTTTTCCTTTGCCTATTCAATATTATCTGGAAAAATCAGGGACATCAATTACTCATTCTTTAAAAGAACTAGAATGTGAAGTTCAAAATATATGAAAGGATGAGGCCGGGCATTCAGAAGGAGACTTAGACATTTTGTAATTTTCTGAAAGCTTTTGGAAACGTTTTCACTGTGAGAAAGGGTAATAAGCAGAGCTCAGTGTGTCAGGCAGATACACAGAGAAGTGGAGGGCTATGGAGAAGAAAACCTGGAAGTCAATCTCCTCTGAAGCATGACAATTTGGGGAGAGACTCTCTCCAGCATGCCAATACTCCAGAGTTTTTGAAATGTCCTGGCGCCTCCGAGTCTGCCCTAGTCTTGATAACACAGCCCCTGCGGTGCTGGGAGGAGGCTCTGGCAGCAGGGCAGTTAGTGCAGTAGGCTGGCTTTTGTGAATCCCAGGCAGGTATAGCTACCTTGGCATATATAGCCTGTAAGGGGCCGTGGTGCTGGGGCTCAGAATTCGGTTTTGTGGCCTGGATGCACACCCCTAAGCTGAATTTGGCAGCAGCATGTCTGCAACCATGGTGCCTATCAGCTGCAGCAGTTGTATTGTTGGATTAACGCAGAACTGAATTTAACTGTAGGGCCCAATTCTGCTCTCTGTTATACTGGTGTTTAATTCTGGAATATCACTACTGAAGCCACTAGGTTTCCACCACATTGAATTAGAGCAGAAATCAATCATTTGAAAAGCTGAAAGACGTTGTAGCCAAAATAAAGGGACCTGAATGCTTTTGAAGAAGTCTCCTTAATCATAGCCTTGAGACATCTGAGTAGCACGTCAGTATTATTTTGTGACACTGTCTTTTAGTCCTTTCATTTTCAGTACAGTTTTGTCTTCTTTAAATGCCCAAATTTCCAGTAAGAACTCTTAAATTCAGGAGGGGGGAGAAATATGTACTGCATGAAATTATTGTGGTGAAACTACCTATTGCTTGCAAAGCTGTTTGAATGAATCAGATGGTTCTTTTGTTCCTTCCATGTTCTTTCCCTCTTTGCTTTTTCCTGCTAGCATCTTTTCAAAAAGGAAAAGGTAACCTGCAGGGAAAGGACTTGTGTCCATGAGGACCCATCTGGGTTTTTTTTGTGACAGAGACACATTCTCTGCTGTTACTTCAACCTTGTGATGATGTTTCTATAGTCATTTGCTAAGATGCATCTTTCTGTGTGTATTTTATGTCTGCTTACAGTGTAGGAACATTTATCTTCAAAAATTCCTTCAAGAAGAAAAGGTGCATGTTCAACACTCCATGTCTCCAACAGATACGTTTTAATTTGCTTTTGTTTTCTACTGTTGCTTTCCAATGATGGGAACCACCATGCAAGGATTGATATAAAGAAACAAATTAAAATAAAAACCTTGCATAAAATACCTTAGAGCCGAAACTGGCAAAAGATAGACAGTGAAAAGTGGCATTAAGGGGTAAAATGACAGGTGAAGCCCTGTGGCCTATGACAAAGAAATGAATTAAACTCAGGTCTCCTGAGTGCCGATCTTTTGCGCTATTCAGAGGACTGTGCCTTTTTAAATTCAGTTTCACTAAGAATATTCAAACTTCATCTACAGAGATAATGAAATCCAACCCAATATAAGCACTGGTGCACAAACGCACTTAGGATCATGTGCAACTTTGAACGAGCAGTTCATTTCATTAAAGCCTGTGGGGTTACTCATAGTCTTGAACTTAGACACACATATATATATATATAGGTTCTGTGCTACCCTAGAGCTGGATTTTCTCTGTTGAATTATGTGATGTAAATCAGGATCTGTGCATCTTTGATTCAGTATCCAGCACATTCAGGGTTTAATTAAAGAAATTCTATTTCCTTTCACTCCTGGAGGCTCTTTTTGACAGAGGTGCATCTCAAAATACAGCAAGATTAATTCCTTCTGCATTTAAAGTAACATTTTAAAGAATTTTAAAAATTTTTAGGCCCTAAATCATTCCTTCATTTAGAAAGAAATTGAATGCTGTAGTCTCTTGTAGAAATTGAAAGGGAGGAATTTTCCTGTTACATGTATTTTTATTCTGTTTTTTACGGTGAACAGCACAATAAATCAGCTTGGTCTCTGGACTGCAAAAGTCAGCAAACACCCAAAGGACAACTGAAAATGACAAAATTTGTTTCAGTTTTGAGACATTTTCACTTATTCCTTATACAGTAAGCAAATAATAAAAAACAATCTGATAACACATTTTCATATTTCAGTCTCTCCTTAAAGAGTAAAAAAAAACATCAGGAGGATAAGATGACCAGAAGCATTCTGTATTTCCAAAATTAACTATGAAAGCTGATTATCTGGGCATGTCTGAAAGCTATGAGTAACCTTTGCACTACAAATATCTCATTTCAAAAATGTCATATTCTGCTTATTCAGTAGGGCTTCCATAAGGCTATTTTAAGCACTGTGCTTCTTGCTTCTAGATGCGAACTGAAGTTATTACTGCATGTTTTGTTTCACTTGCACTTTATTAGAGCTAGATAATCACTTGGTAGTAGGATGCTATTAAACACAGAGTTCCTGCCCAAGCAGCGTAAACTCTGTGAAGTTCAGTTTTGTTTGCAAGGGTCATCGTACCTCCAGTTTATCAACTGCGGTAGTTTGGGCGGTGCAAAAAGAGAGCTACTAGCGTAGCACCTTGAGCTCCCGCAGCCGGGGCAGCTCCGGTGAGGGCAGAGGACCACGTCGCAGTTGCTGAGCTATCTTCCTCTGATTGCCTCCACTCTGCTTGCACTCCTCGCAGACCTGACGGTCTCTTGCATTTGTGTGTGTCTGTAATAGAAGTGCTCATAAGAGCTTTGTGGCTTTGACATGGTTGTTTAAGGGAACTTGCACCTGGCAGGGACAGAAATAGTCCTCACTTTCATTTCTTCCATTTAGCTTTGGATTGGGCCCCGTGTGCTCTGACATACGAGTGGCAGAGTCTCAAGGCAAGTTACTGGCGACAGTTGCACCAAGGACACTGTAATCCGTGTTGAAAAGCCCCTAATTACTCCATGTTTGGAGCAGACAACACGGCAGTATGTGTATCACCAATATGTCAGCATGGTTTGCTTTTCATAGGAGTTTATGTTCCCAGCAGGCACCAAATGCTTTTTCTGCCTGATAAATGTCAAGTACTTAAAGCAATCTTGCCTGTTCCTCTCTGGAGATGGCCAAATAATCTCCTTTCATTGGCTATGGGATCTTGCCAGGGCTTCTTGCATTCATGCACATTTATCCCTGCCAAATGTTGGTAGCACGAGAACTGTACAAATACTCCCTGCTCCTTTCATTAGCTTTGCACAGCTCTGTTTGGTTACAGGATTCCTGGGGTTTTTTCTCTGCCATTGTGGGCTGGAGCAGTTGTTCATGATCCATATTCCATTATTGGGTGTGCTGTAGAGTTCAACCCTTGCTATGGAACTGCGTTTCAGAGTAGAAACCTTTGTTAAATAAACATGGTAAGTGTCTTGCATCATAGCCTTCTTAAAGCTAATTCAGTTTGCCCCCTGAATGCCCCACTGCAGCTGAGGGGGATTCCCAGTAGGTGTTGAGCAGTTCCTCTGTTCCCAGTCATGATAAAAAGAGCCCTTTTCTATTTACCTTATCTGTTTACCTGCATATTTTCTCTAGGAAGTCTCACAGCACCAAATGTTCCTGCTCCATATAGCATATAGGAGGTGCCTCTATACCTTTATAAAGTTTATAATATATTTAAAACACTTGGTTTTAAATTTTAGTTTGAAAAGTTGAGTTTGTCAATGAGGGGAAAAAGATCTCAGTAACATACCACCTCCTGGAAATAGACGCTTTAATAAAATAAAATGTGGCAGAGGAAAAATGCTTTTAATAGAAAATGGAAAGTAAATCTTTCACCTTGTCATGTTTTACCCTGTGTACCATAGAGCAATACTGGGTCATTTGACTTTTTTGTCGATAATGTCACCAAGGTATTTTAGGTTAATGCTACATATCATGCAATGGCAGATGAGAACGCTCTGTGTGTCACTGCAGTACTTAATTTCAACCCATGCAAAAATACTTTACAAGACTAGATGCCAGAATGTCAGTCATTTTTCCATGACATTTCTCATTTCCTTGTCTGTAATGTAATAACTTGTGAATGTTGTATATGCAAACCCAAACACCTAAGGACAGGTCTAGACCATGTGGCAGAACCTCACCAGTTGGATAAAAACTGTGAAAATGGAAGGAGGGAAGTGGAAAATATGCTATTTCTAGCAATTTGTTTGAAAACACAGTACTCTTAACCACTCTTAGCTATTTTTAGGTAAAAATATCAGTTAACACTGGCCTTGAATGACCTCCATCACAAGAGCATCTTTTGATTACTTTGTCCATCATTAACATCTCTGCAGATAAAGAGATGGAAGAGTGGGGATGCGGCTGTGAGACAGCGTGCGTTCTCAGTGTGACACCTGTGGCACAGGAGATGTAGAAGACAGCATAGGGAGCAGGGGTCTGAGTGAGGCAGAGGAGCGGGAAACATTTGTATCTTGGGTATCCATTAAGGCATGACGCACAAGGAACTGAAGACTGCAAGAAACCTCTGTATACAAAAGACACAGTTTTCAAATGCAGCCAAGTCTGTAATCCTTTAGCTAGTAAAGTGGAGTTCATGTCCTGGGCAACATGTTCAGAAATCATCAGGCATTTTGTGCCAGTCTCATTGGCTGTCTCTTCATTTTAATGACACCAATCTGAAGAAGATTGCTTTTGCCAGGATTGTAAATCAAATTAACAGAGGTATGGAGAGAGGATTTAGATCAAGTTTATGTCAGTAGAATGTATATGAATGTAATGCACAAATAACAGACTAAACAGAAAGGAAATAGTGATTTAGCCAGAAGCACGGCAAGAAAAATCTGCTGGTATTGTCAAATACATCAGGAGTGGTATTTTCTGCAAATCCCAAGTGATTCTGGTAGCCTACATCTCATTCCCAAAAGTCTATCCTAATACATTCAAGAAAATTAATTTGGGTTAATTAAAAAGACAAATTTAAAGTGCACTAGAATATATCCACATAGCGAAAAACTGTCAAGCTACCAAACACTCTTATTTGTGGTAGGTTTTGCATGTCCCTAGTCTGCTACAAAGTGGAACACATTAATTGGAACCACCATGAAAGCATAACACCATTTTTTGAGGTTGTTTTTTGTTTGTGTTTTTCTTTTTTTCTTTGTTGTACCTTAGTTATATGTTAACCTTAAACAAATACTGTCGACAAAGAGTGATCTCATTACTTCATATATGTGCATACACATACATTCACAGCTCTTTATTCCTAAACAAAACTGGAATCTTGTTTAACATCTGCCTTTATCGCTATGCCTTGTAAGAACTGAAGAGAGGTTATTTGGCAGATCAAAGCAGAAGTGTGACAAAGGGATAACACTATGTTTGAATCCTCCTCTGATACTGACCAAATCACGTTAGTAAGATGCTGTAATGCAGGCATCTTCCAGCCCTGAGCCGACATGCTTGCAGACTGTCAAAATACTGTCAGCTGGCAGAGCAGTGCCTCGCTGCTGGCTTTAGTGATACATTTGAGGCTGTTTCTAAAAGAGGGTTTTTAACTCCATGAGCACTGCCCACTTGGTTTAACATTAGAAATTTGCTGGCTGTTTTCTGATGGGTCAGCGGAAGGTGTCTGGAAATTTCTCTGAGCGCTGAGTTTTCAGTGGCAAATCTGTAGCAGTGAATTGCAAGCAAAGTTTGGAAAGACAGGAAAGCTGCCATTCTAAACTGGCCTGTCATTTAGGATATTTTTTAAATTGGGAAACTTACCAATGAGGTATCAAGGCTTTCAATGCAAGAACTATTTACCCTGTACGAATATAAATTAGGTTTAGTTTATGTGATAAATTTTGTTTCTGAATAAGTTCATTGAGTCTGCTTAGGATAAAAACTGACTTCACCCAAACATTTAATGAGGCATTTTATTAACCTCAACATTTAATTAGATGTTTTACTAACTATTTATGCAAAGTGAACAAAATGCAATTTCCATGAGTTTGTATATTGTTTAATTCATAAAGGATAATTTCTAAGAAACCCTTGACCTCTTATTTCAAACAAATTTCATCACAATGTTTTGATTTATAATTTCAAAGACAAAATACTCTATTGTTTCTAGAAATAACCTGTTTGGGAAGGATCTGAACCTGTGAGATACTTTGTTCCCCCCTGACCTCACTGAAGTCTCGTTAATTCGTAGGATGGAGTCCAGATAAATGTTTAGGATTATCCCAACAGCAAATTTTAGAGTATTTGTATGCGTGTGTTTTATTTGTCAATCAGTGCTGAAAGAACTGTTGTGCTTTATGCAAGAAGTTACTATAAATAAAAAGGTCTTGATTCATCACTGTGTCACTGCGGAGTTACATCACTGTCATTCCAGTATGCATGTCCAGGATCTTAACTGTTGTCTTGCAACCATAAGGAGTTCATTTGGATCCTTGGTTTTATGTCTTTGGCAACTCTTTGGGTCTTTAAAATCCCACAGTGACATTTGAAAAGCATAATATTTAAAAATGGAAAGTCCCCTGTCCAAAGAGTTTAGGAGAGAACAGATGTCTCGGAGAAAGGGAAGTGCTCATTAGCTACTTAATACTGAAGTGTCAGAGCATTCTGGGGGAAGATTAGGATTGTTTTGAATACGGTGTTATTTTTATAGTGTTCTACTGATGTAATACCAGAGAAAACCAGCAGCAGGCTGGTCCCAGGAAATCTGTTCCAGAATTATGACACTGTAACAGAGATCCTATGGTTGACAAAGTGTGTTACATACTTCTGATGAATTTTTATTTTGTTCTGTTTTCAGTGTCAGCCAAACCAAGACCTCACAGTGATGAATACACAAAGAAGATTCCACCTCCTAAGCCGAAACGAAATCCAAACACTCAGCTAAGCACATCTTTTGATGAAACATATATCAAAAAGCATGGCCCTATGAAGACAACACTCACTAGGGATGCCTCTTTATCGCAGGTCAGCAGTCCTGCCCCAGACACAGAGGAAGAAGAGCCTGTTTATATTGAAATGGTTGGGAATATTCTCAGAGACTTCAAAAAAGATGAGGATGACCAAAGTGAAGCAGTCTATGAGGAGATGAAATACCCTATATTTGATGACGTAGGCCAAGATTCAAAATGTCAATGTGAATATGACCATCACACTTGTTCTTCTCAGTGTGCTACTCCCACAGTGCCTGACCTAGATTTCACCAAGTCTTCAGTGCCATCTACTCCCAAGGGCTTGCTTTGTGATATACCCCCACCGTTTCCAAATCTGCTTTCTCACAGACCTCCACTGCTAGTGTTTCCACCAGCACCAGTGCAGTGTTCCCCAAATTCTGACGAGTCTCCTCTAACTCCACTAGAGGTCACAAAGCTTCCCGTTTTAGAAAATGTGTCTTACATCAAACAACAACCTGGAGCTTCTCCATCTTCACTGCCACCTCATACACCAGGCCATCAAAAACTGGAGAAAGACCAGACAGTATCTCATGGAACTAGCACCCCTGGGCACACCTCCTCGCCTCCTCATCCTTCTACCTTATACAGAACGCAGTCTCCACATGGTTTTCCTAAAAGTCACTCTGCCTCACCTTCCCCTGTCAGTATGGGTAGGTCTCTTACCCCCTTAAGCCTCAAAAGACCTCCACCTTATGACTCTGTACATTCAGGAAGTCTCTCAAGAAGCTCTCCATCAGTGCCTCATTCAACATCCAGAAACACATTGCAAGAAGGAGGAAAGATGGTAAATGCCTCGGTCAGTACCTATGGGTCATCATCTCAGAGTGGTTCCCGTTCTCGGACACCCACCAGTCCTCTGGAGGAACTAACCAGCCTCTTTACCTCAGGACGAAGTCTCCTGAGGAAGTCCTCCAGTGGCAGAAGATCTAAGGAACCTGCAGAAAGTAAGTTCTTGATGTAATTTTTCCTCATTTTTCCTTGTACAATATTTTTCACTATATTATACTAAATCAAATACTTGCAAAAAGCAAATACTTCAGAAGTCTGAATTACTTACATAAATTTCTTGTAACAGGAAGAAAAGTGATTATCGTTAAAATTGCTTTAGTCTTCATATCGTTATATTTTTAAAATTTTAAAGTATGCATACTGCACTACAAAAGTACAATTCATGGCTTGATCTTGCAAAAGGAGTCAGTTTTCATTAACTTTTCCACAGTTGTAAGGGTCCCATATGAGCTGGGATCTTCCCACCATGTCACATCCTTCCTTTCTTGATGGATGCTAGGACACAGTAATTGTCCAAGCAGCTTGTGGCAAAATAACCAAACAATAGTTGTTTTTTGGCGAAGATCCACTGATCGCCTTTAACTTGGCCAGTGATCACGGCATGTATGATGGCCACCAGAGGTACCGGCTTAAACCATTCCTCTCCTTCCCACTGCCTCCTTCAGTGCTGTGCAACAGAATATCTCTTTTGCTGTGCTAGTGTGACTGGTTGGGAGGTCCTACTGTGAGTCGATCTGAAAACCAACATGACCCACTATGCTTCACCCACACACAGAGGAAAAACATGGGGGAAAGTTGTGCAGGAAAACCTTAAGCCAATATTGACTTTTCATATGCTGTATCATAAAATCATTGTCTGTCGCATATGCATTCAGGTTTACATAACATGCACCTATTTCTGAGCTAGTGAAATATGGAAACTCCTAATGAAATCAGCAGGAGTCACAGGTGTGAGTGAAAGCAGAACCTGACACCAGTATTTCTGTTGCAAAAACATTCCTGTTCAGTCGTGCCAAAGACAACGTCTTGCAGTGGAAGGTAGCTATAACACCTTTTGTCAGAGTACAAAGTGGGCTCAGTACACTTTCTCCTCCAATTTCAGTAAAATCAGTTTATGATTTTGAATTTTTGACACCTGCCAAACAGAAAAACTCTCCTTGGAGAACAGCTGTTCTTATGTTTGTGTGAGTGCTGTATTATACCTATTTGGCAGCTGTAACGTATTAAATACGATGTGATAAACTATGCTGGATTATACCTCATAACGGAAGGTGTTCTGGTTTCCAGGCTACCATATTGCTACAGAAGAGAAGTGAATTCTGCACTTGCCTTTCTGGTTGTGTTTGTGCCACTCTGTTACATTACTCATCACAGTGTGGTCACATCACTTTGGGGCACGTGTTGGGGCTCACAAGAACACCCTCTCAGGGTTTTCATGGGCAGAGGTTGCGTGCCTCACACTTCTGCAGCTGAGTACATGCAAACGTGTGAGTATGGAGAAGCTTGGTGGCAATGGTTTGCATTGGCATACACAGCACTTCTCCTGATTTGTGGACTCCACTGCCGCAACCTTTTTTCTCACTTATCTCTGTGCCAGTCAGGAATAATGGCTCTGAAATCAGAAGGTGGAGGTGGGAATGGAGTTGGCAGGATACTGACAATACAAGTTGGTGCAGCAGTTTGCTTAATTTGTCTTTAATATTTTTGTGGCCTGCAATCATAAATACTGTTTTAGGAAAGACTTAGCTCCATAATTCATTGGGGTTTCAGTAAGTGATTACAGTAATAAAAATACAATAACCTCAAATACCTGTGCTGAATGGAAGCAAGTTTGTACCTAAAAGGCAAGACAATTCTAGTAATTGGGAACAATTGTGAAGGATGTGATGTGACATTCATAAATAATTGCAGTGAAGTGGTAGGGAGATTTTGGCAAAGTGCAGACAACATTGAACATTACTAAACATACTGCTTATTCATAAGTGAGCAGAAATCCCCTGTAAACCCCATGTTACACCAAATCTACCTGGTGAGCTTTGTAAGTCGGATGGTTTTATGCTGACCGATGTAGGCAGAAGTACCAGGTTTGGAACCTACAGAAATTCCTGCAGCGAATGTGCCAAGTCCTGAGAAATGTCAGCAAATCCGTGTTGCTGTCTCATACCTACCTCCAGAAAGATATTCACTGTATTCCACTTGACTGAAATTGAACACAGAGCTTTCAAGGGACTTTTCACTGATAAATTTAAAATAAATCTTGCCCTGCAGATCTGTACCAAGAACAGCTTTCTTCTTGGCCTCTCAAGGAGCATTCTGCTTGCTCTTAGGAAGTAGAAATGTGCTCCTTATTGGTCACGAATGGCAAGACAAGAGAGATATGAAATAGAAACTGTGTTTATTTACTTTAGGGACAAAACATTAATGTTATAAATAGACACCAGTGGTGAAAAGACTCTGGAGTGCAGCTGTGTTGAGTAAATGAACAGACTGCCCATCTAATCCAATTGTAATTTGTCTGGTATTTACAGTATGGCTTAATCCTGTGGGATTACTGCACTAAGCAAGAGCCAGGTTTGTGCTCAGATATTGGAGAGGTAGAAGAAATTCTAAGATCTATAGAAAACACATACGGTTCTAGTATTTTTTGTCTTGCAATTCTGCATTAAAATGATCAACAATAAAGAATGTAAATTGCGGGATTTGAATGTAGAATCTGACCAGGCTGTCACATTTACCTGCTGTGATTATACATAGTGGTAGATAGCATAGACCAAACTGACTGTACGATCTGTTAAAGAAATCTTGCTCCTACAAATCACACTGGAAGCCTAAGACACTCATACAGTTCTGTATTATTGTTTTTTAAGCTATGGGAGAGCAAATGTATAGCATAGGACTAACTAGGACTGCCATGGCTTTATAGTTGTCACTTAGTGTAATTTGCTGTCAGCATACAGAAGGATTTCCAGAATCTAGAGGATAATGAATACACAAAAAAGAAAGAAATTATATGACTTTTATGAAATCATGCTAAGAAACTAAGAATATTTGCTTCTAAAATACAAAAATATTCTGAGCACATCTCAAGCAACTTTCTCATTGAATTCTCCAAGACTCAGCCCTCTGTGACTTGTCTGAAGCTCTCAGTGCCATATGCTACTCAAAAAAAAAAAGCACAATGCTAAGTTTTATATTCAGCTGAGTGTATTTGGAAAATATTGCAGCAGTTACAGAGAAAATTCTCTCTCATCTTTATTGTTATCACTGCAACTGAATTTGCAGAAATTTGGCATCTGAGTCCAAACTCAGAATGTATTCGCTGGTTTTTAATTTATAGCATTTTTGAGTGGGTTTCTTTTTGAGGGAGGGGGGCTGCACAAACCTTATTTCCAGTCAATAGCTTTAATATACAAGCAAAGCTGCCCTTGCAGCCTTTCTGTATTATTTTCTTTACTCTTCTGCCATTTTTCCATGTTTATCCCCCTCCATTTTATTCTGTAGAGTTCACTGGAATTGCATTAGTGGGAAGATGGGTTAAATCAGTGATACTAAGGAGACTGTCACCTCAGGGCCACATTTTCTGAGGATATGAGCTTCCGTTGAAGCCCCAGACATGTTGCTGAATGCACTCAGCATCCATTGGCTGCAGCTGTGATGTGCGTATCTGGATTTTATAAGCAGCTCACTTACTGTGCTGTGTTCTTCTAAAAATCCTCTTGTGTGCTGTTAGCATCTTATATATGCATTACAGCACAGTTGTGAAGGTGGGGAGAAAAGAACAAAGGAAAATAAATTGTAAGGCCAAATCAGAAATGAAAAAAATGGTGGATGATGATCACAAAGGCAGGCAGAAAGATGGAGAGAACCCCTGTTGAAAACTCAAGAAAGATATTGAGCATGAAATATGTGAAAGAATGGAAAATATAGATATTATTAATTGTCATTGACTGTTCTTTAACCTTCCCTGCTTTTGTGTGGGGTAACATGATAGTGTGCCCTAACAGTTGGCAGACCCCTGTGAAATACAACATCAGTCCTCAGAGATTACAGGGAAACTATTTAAAGGGTATCAGGTCTGCCTGGTGTCCTTGGGCTGCTGCAGTGTGTCCTTTTCTAATACAGCTGGAAGATGTTTAAGTGTGACCGCTCAATCCAGCTGTGTTGAATGACACATTCCCTTTGCTTTTAGCATATAGACTGACTGTCTGTGTTACCCATCTCCTTCAGTAAAGAGGGTATTATGGAGGGAGAGAGGAAGAGAATGGTCTTCAGATTTTCTGGAGCTGTATTGGCTACCTCTGTCTTTTCTGCACCATAGAAACATAATGTACTCTGTGAAAATACAGAACTGAAGTCATGTGCCTATAGGCATACCCACATCCTAAAAAGCAAAATAGAAAAGCTGTTGGTGTGCACCTGAACTGCACTTGCTTCAAGGCAGTACATTTTTTTCTGGGTGAAATGGTCCTGTAAACCCTTGCCAGGACCAACCCTTTCTGTTTGTGTATTGGTTGTTTCTATTTGTTAAGGCTTGTTTCCTCATAATTTCCTGGGAACTTCACGTCTGTTTTGAGAAAGTATTGCAAATATGCACCCTAATGAACTGCGCAGCTAAAGAGTTACCTCTGCTGTGTGCCCTGACTCTGTGCATGAGGTGCGAGATCAGGACACACAATTGATGCACAGCAGCTCAGTGCTCTTTTCCTTCGCTTCTCTGCAGGGCTTTGTAGCTGCTTTGGCTTTGGCCTATAGTTTCTATTCACATATAGGGAGGAAATTTGTGAATGTGTTACTTTGAAAATTCAGTTAAAGTAATTGAAAATTGGGATAATTATTAACATTTCCTGTTCTGGCTGGTACCTACTGCATTAGAAATCGAAAACATTTTATTATAAGCTGTCAAATAGTGTGGGGAGGGGTGCAGAAGTGGCTCAACTTATTAAAAAGGAGCTCATGCTGATTTCTCAGGCAGTTGAGACCCTTTCATGAAGAAATTGTGGAGTTAGAGTGGAATTTTTTATTTTTATTTTTTTTTTTGTGATGCTGGTGCGTTTGTAATCCTTGTTAGATAGAACTGCACGTTGGAAAAAAGTTTGGGAAATGAGTCAAATTGAAATTCACCCCACATGGGTCTGTTTGGTTGTTTAACCTCCACCTCTGTGCATTAAATGCAGGGTGAGGGCTGTAGACAGACAGGGCAGGATTTCAGCTTATGTATTTCTAACGGAGTTAGGATGAAAAATGCTGGCCTGAGGAGGGTGGACTTGGTATGCCATTCAGCTGTGCATACCTTCTCATCTGGATACCTGCTCAGCCTCTCATATTCTGAAAAGGAAGAGCTTGCCTGCAAGACTAGGCTGGCCATACAAAGTGCTATAGCTACTGCACTACATACCATTGCTCAACTACTACATAGCTGAGAGTCAGTATGAGAGACTGAAATTTAGAAGCCTATGTCATTTCTAACCTTTAGGTTAATATATTTTCTGTAGTTTTATATAAAGGGATATCAGCCTAATTCTCGAGCCCTTTTCTGCATTGTAGCAATTGATTGCATGCAGTATGAATGCTATGTTCAGTCTAATGAGATAGTTACAGCTTTACAGAAATAATACTGCATAACTGAAGTTACTCCTGAACCTTTGAGCCAGAGGTGTATTGGCTTCTCAGTCACAGGTGAAGCAGCTATTTCACTAGAAGTTAGCTTTTCTAGTCTGATGACCCATGATACATATGAGATTAGACGAGGTGATCACAGCAGTCATGTCTCGTTTGACAGTCCTGAAAGCAGATCTGAAAGAAAAGACTTAGAGGAGGCAACAGGGGGGAAGTGCTGGAGGAAAAGAAATAGAGGATAAGAGAACACCAGCTTTGAAGATGACACTTGTTCGCCACAAGGAAGGATATGGTCTTACCACAGTTAATTGCATTTAGTTAAAGCCTGAAGAAGGCTCTGTCCTTGCCCATCAATGACTGTCTGTTGAGATATAAGCAAGCTAAGGAGCTGCAGCATCAGAATTACTTCAAGTGCTCACTTGTGAGTGCATATTCAGGGCAAAAGCTGTGTACACCTGCACACACAAAGGTCATGAGCTGTCTGGTCTGCTGATGTCAGTTAGGTCTCTCTCCACCTCTGCCCTTCACTAAGGGACATGCCTGTTGGGGTGAGTGTGCGATGTGAGACAACTAAAAACGACTGAAGTGTAAACATGGGGAGGACTAGATGTGGTCAGCATCCTTCAGGAACTAAGCTTTTGGGAAAAAACAAGATTCATTTTGCAGTTGAGTGGTCTTGAGTGCTGCTTCAGCCATACCTGTTGTTGTCCTTCACCAGTAATCCTTAGATCCCCTAGTGAAAAGAGGTGGGCACTGGACTAAATGTTTTGATCCAGATCAGCTAGCCTGGCCAGCTGGAGCCTCTTGTTGAAGCTGACATGTGTTCCCCAATTAACAATCACAGGAAATCACTGGAAAGAAAAATCATAATGTGACAGTAAGGTCATTCAGCTAAGCATGCAAAAGGCAGGAAACCAACGTTTCACCTAGATTTACTCTTAAGTGGGAAAAAAGCAAAGGTACAAAGAAGAATCGTGTGAAAGGATGCACAACTCCTCAGTGGTAGCTTGCACGTCCATGGGTGTTAATCCCCTGCCATAGCTATGCCACCACTGCTCCAGTTTGCATTGCATGCCAGTAATTCAGTTCTTTATCGGCACCAAGGATAGTGGCAGGTTTGAGAACTTGTTTTGAACGGGTGAATCAGTTGGTACCTGTTTCTTGATTGAAATACAGACTATGTCATTTGTTGTCTTGCTGCTTTCACACAAAAGTGAGTATGTCTATTTTGAGGCCATTTAGTTGTTCCAGTCACTAATGGGTGGGATGTCCCCTCCGTTTTTAAGTTGAAGGAATGTCTTTGTTACATGCAGTTATTAAAATAGAAAACACACGTTTTGAGATGATATGCAATGGTTTTGCTAATTGGTACCATGACATTGTCTCCTCTTCTAATTCAGCAATTTAGGTTCATCAGAAAATCAGGTCCTCCTGGAATTGTGACGGTATACAGAAGCATTGAAGAAGACATAATTTCATAAATAATTGCTCAGGTTTTTCTGGAAACAGCTGCTGTTTCTGATTGATGTATATGGATTTATTTATTCCTTCTGTTTATACTACTTGACTGCTTGATAGAATTTCTGGTTAGCAATTTAATCAACATTTCTTTTTATGAAGGAGAAATAAACTTGTAAGGGATAAAAAAAATAATAGAGGTAAAGCTATTCTCTTTTTAGATTTCAAGTAAAAGACGGTTTCAGGTAAGGGATTGAAAAAGACATTATCTCTTTAGGTCTAATGTACAGGAAGATGCGAGTTGTCTGAAAGTTGTTAAAAAAAAGGAAAAAAAAATGCTTTAAATTCACTTACCGGCACCTACTTCACTGTGTTGTGAATAAGCAAAGTAACACGTGCTGCACTTAAGGACATGGATAATGATAATAGGTTCTGAATTTTAAGTGCCATTGATTTTTTTTTTTTTCCCTCCATACTCCCTGTCCCTCCCCCCTCCTCCAAACAGAGCTTTCTGAGCCTGAGAAATATCTTGACCTTTAGGCCAAATCCTCAGCACTTATAAATCACCACTTCTTATTTGAAACTGGGAGAGCTACTCTGGTTTATACCATCTGTGTCTCTAGCTTCAAGAAAATAAATGTGTCCTTTGTGACTAGAACAGCTTGTATTCAAAATGGTGTAGTCATATAGCAAGACAGTGAATCGGAGAGTTTATTGTCTTTTTGTTTCAAACAGGACCACACAATTACAACCAATTCATGGGTGCTCAGTAATAACAGTAAGCAATGCTTCATCTGGTGATGTTTTGCGTAAGCATATATTACCTCCAATGAAATTGCTAAATACAATTTCTTAACATTTCTCACTGTGTTTTTTAGGAAAGGTGGTATCAGTGTAGGG
>NW_009619764.1:25887-48888 GCF_000690535.1 Cariama cristata
TGTGGAATGAAGCAAACGGGGGGGGGGGGGGGGGGAAGAGGATAGCGATTGAACTACTTTGATTTAAAGGAATGGTGCAGTTTTATTTCTGTAGCTGCTACTCAGGAAGTTGGCGCAGCCGCATTGAAGGAGGCTGGTGGGGCCAGAGGTCTGAGAGGCCGTGCCCAGAGGGCACCCAGTGTGGGTGACTGTCCCAACCCCGCACTCGCATCGGTGTCCTTCCTCCTCGGGGGTTCTGAATTTGATAGGGGGCCAGGCTTTATTTCTGTCTGGTAGAACAGTGAATGGTTGTATTGAACACAGACATGTTTAAACTTTATACCCCACAGAGCTGTTAGGGGATTGCCTGATTATCTCTATCCTGGTGTCAGTTGGAGATAATTTATTTGAAAATAATATGGAGCCTCTCACTGGAGGAAATGTCTGGCATTAGCGTTGCTTTATAGGACTTTTGCAGAGTATCTTACTAAAATCGTATAATGTGTTGCAGCAATTGGAGAGTTAGCAGTTTTAAGCAGGAATTGCAGTTCAAATGTGAAAAAGATACCTGTGCATGTTAGCTTTATGGAAGGGAGAAAGCAAGGTCATGAGAGTGTAGATCAGACCAGTGGCTGGGGACCACAGTGCATTTTTTGGTGGGTCAGCTTGGGTGGCTGGCTGAAGCAATGTCTTTCAGGGTGGGACCAGCTGATGCTCCTGTCTTTGACTTTGGCAGTACAGGGCTCCCTTTTCAAGGCAGCTGCTAGATCTTTCAGAACTTGTCTTTATATCTGAGCACTGGATCCTGAATTGCATTTTTGCTAAGTTAAGAATCGGATTTTCTTTGCATAAGTATTTAAGTGCATTTTTGTTTCTTAAATCCTAAAAGTAAAACTAATAGGAAAGCCTACATTTATTGTGTTTATTTTAAGAAGCACAATGTTCATAAAGCACTTTGAACCAGATTTTATGTGTTCCACAGGTAGGTATGGAGAGATAGCACTTAAGCCTGTTTGCTTAAACTAAATAATTGGGAAGGAGATCACAGTGGTGTTTAGGAAAAATAACCAAAGTCCCACAGACCACACCACCACCAAGCCAAGGACTGTGAGCTTTAGGAAGGTAAAATATTGTGCAAGTTTCAAAGAGAGCAGAACATAACAGTTTCCTCAAAATGTATCGAGAGCAAAAAAACAGTTTTGAAAAAAAAAAAAAAAATCTGCCTTTTTTTTCCAGAAAGGGGAATATCTACATCATAGCCAGAGGAGCTGCTCGAGATCATTGTCAAATGAAAGTCTTTTGCATGCCGGCTTATGATCTGAAACCTGGTTTCATGATCTCTTGAGCTGCTGTCATTGCATCTTTACAAGAGATGGAGTTTAATTAAACGCCTTATCTGTACTTACAGTGACACAGCTCTAGCTGTAGAAGCTATGCAATTTTAAGAGAAGATGGTGGGAACTTTGGGAGGAATAAAGGAAAGAACAAGGTTTCCTCCATCAGTTATAAAATCCTCCAATACTTCTGACTGCTATTTGTCCTTTTGATGTTTCTTAAAATGTCTTTACCTTACTGATCTGTGTAACAAAGACTGACAATTTCTTGGGCTAAGTGGTTTATATATCCATGTTTAAAAAACTTACTTTTTCTGGCGTGTCTGATTTGATTCCTGGCAGAGTGAGCTCAGTTCTTAAACCCCATCATTAAAGGCCCAAGGCAAAGGTCCTTGAAGTATGAGATAAGATATACTTCAGGGGATCCCATTATAAATTATGGCAAGAGGGATCCTCTCCTTGTCTTAGGCTGCTGTTCCTTGCAAAACCAGTTTGCAAACCAAAGCACTTAGGTATCCAGAACGTAGCAGTGAATAATACGAAGACTAAGAAAAAATAGTGGGTGACCACAGGATATGCTAGACATTTTTGTCAGTGTATTATCTAATCTTCCCATAATACTCTGACAAAAAGTTTTAGACTTTTAGCTGAGAAAAGGTGGATATGCTTCTCCTTATGTTTTCTCTGGACCTTCCAGGAGTCTATCAGTAACAAGAGAAATTGAGGAGTTAGGAACAGTTTTATTTAGATTATACCTGTAACATTGATTCAAATATTGAACCATGAAACTGTAAGGGTGTACAAACATGCTAAGTAGACATAAAGTGAGAAGTACAGGAACACTGAGGAAATAATTGTCAGGATAATAATGCATATTAAAAAATTAGATTCATTTACATTCAATTCAATGTGAAGGTTCAGGTTACCTTCACTCCTCTGAACAGAATTATCCATCCCTAACAATTATTTTTTTGTTAAAACAGTAACATGCAATTAGCACTTTATCTGGCATTTAAGAATGAGTAAGGAGAACTATTGTTCTTGTAACTACTCATCTGAACAAGAGAAGCTATGTGTTTAATTTTACTGGAGATGGAAATTACTTTTCTTTGGTGTGTGACTTAAATTCGTAACTCAAAAAGTACCTTCTTCCAGGAAATCTATAGCTGTTTTACTGCTCGGGCAATGTTTGTGTAATTTATATTTACTTTATATGTGCTGTAACACATACAGAGACACTTGTGCCAGCCACGCTATCTGCTCTGCACCCTTGTGAAAGCAATAATAGTAACATCTTACAAGCACAGTCATCGGCCGGAGCTGTAAAAGGCCATCTGCAATTCTCCTTACTTCCTCAGGATCTGAAGTCGGTGCTGTCATGGCTTAACAGTCGCTTAGCTAGCAAGAGTAAAACCAGATCACCAAATGAAACCTCCGATTAGAAAGTGGGGAGGGCCTAAAATGATTGACTCTGTTAAAAAGCATAGAAAGACAGAATGACACATGGGTTTCATTCTGTGATCGGGAGAAACCTTGAGCATTAACTTAGAGAGAAAATAGTGCCTGGGATCCTGACCCAGCTAGGCTTGGCACAGAGGCTGCATAGAAAAGCCCGTATGCTTGTGCCTGGCTTTGTAAAACTGAGAGCAAAATTCGGGTAGGGCCAACATTAAGACAACATCTGGATCAGGATTTCCTTTCACTGGTAACGTATTGTGGTAGAAGGAGAGCTGTACAAATGGGACACTTGTTCTAATAATGAAAGGCAAATTTTCTCATTGATCAATGGAGTCTATAAAGAGAAGAACATTAATAAAAATATTTTTCATAAAGGTAGTTAAAATACAGACAAAATAGCCAGGAAAGAATTTATTTTCACTCCACCTTTATAATTGCTATTTTAATCTGAAAATACGAGAGTGAGAGTTTCTGTCCCCGGTTTTCACAACCAGTGTGCATTACAATCTCTGCATTTTTCTGACTAACAACAGATTCTCATCTACTACTGAATCTGGACGAAGGCATATACTTTAGAAGAAGTAAAAGTAGTCAAACAATGGAAAAACCCTGCATTCAAACTACTGATATAGTTCAAAGGCTGTTTTTCAGCAGAAAACTTGACGAAAAAAATGACAAGTTTAATATAGTCAGCACTTCTATGAAAGATTGATATTTTTGAAGTGAAGGTTTGAAACTTAAGGTCATGAACTTTCTACAGAAACATTTTTTTTTAAAGTATCTGTATATTTTAGCTTTTTTGGCTCAGCCTTGCCTTATGATTTCTTGCCATACTGTACTAGGACATGTGCAGTGCCCATCAAACCGTCATTTCCTCATCCAAACATGATGGCTGTATATTTAAGAACCTGAATAACAGAATGAGTGTGCAGTGAAATGAACAGGGTTGGGAAGGAAAGCAATTAAGTAATAGTAGTCACCATCTTCTCTTCAAATCAGATGCTATTAACAGTTGGGCAACCCTTTACAGTCACAGATTTTCACAGTTTAATTGCATATTTCATCTAAGAGTGGTTTTTTTGATCAATGTTGAGTTTAGGGTGGGGATGGTAGTATATGCTTGTGTTGCATATGCGTGTCCCTAAGTAGTCCAAGGCTCGTGTCAGTGATACTAACAGATGAAGGTGAGGGAGAGAAGAAATTTTCACAAGATGGCCACATTCAGTCTTTTCAAACTAGTCATCTTCCTTCTTCTGCTACTTAAATCCTATTTGCTGCAAACAGACATAGACCATGTACGTACTCATCTACGGGTATGAAATTTATTTGCACACACTTAATTGACTGAAAGGTCAGCCTGGATTATCAGCAGGAGATGTGGGTGTACAAACTATGTAAGAGAAATGTTTGCAGCTCACCAGTATCAGCTATGCTGTACATCCATATGAATCAGCATAGCCTGCTAGCCCCAAATAATAACTGCTAGAAGGAAAAAAACTGTTGAAGTCAATGGCAGAATTCCCATTGACTTGCTGTACTTAGGTTTTTGCCCATGAAGTCGCTGGGGAACACAGAGGCTTCTGTTGAGATTCTCCTAAGTGCAAGTCATAAATTTTCAACACCACCAGCTCTGAAAGGAAGATAAAAGAAAAATATGCAGTGAATATCAGAGAATAAAGTGGTCTGCTTAATTATGTAATTGTGACTGGTCCGAGGTAAACAGCAAACCTATTAATGAGTGCCAAAAGCGTATCCTTTCCAAGAATGCTGTTTGATTTAATGGTGAGAGTCCTAGGACATTGCTTTTTATTTGCTTTGGTAATACATCTGTACAATGTGTATCTTCCAGATGTGGCCTTTTCAGTCAAAGGATTGGGCTGTGAGGTCATCTGCAGCAGAACAGGCACACTTACAGATCAAGCGCAGTATTGGAAGAGATCATTAAGAAATAATGATGGCTTTGTTGGAAACAGGATGTATTATATTGTCATCACTTCTATAATATGTGCCAAAATGTAACCATCTTGGATCAAACGGCTCTCCTTACATAAGACTAAAACCAAGTTTGCCTATATTTCAATCAATCAACAATATATAAGAGGATTTTTCCTTTTGCTCTAGGACATCACACAATGTTAAATGTATGTCTTACCATGCAGAATTTTTAAAACATCTTTTCAGTAACTGATAATGCCAGCTGAAGTTTATTGAAACTTAAAGAATTCTATTCTATTCCATTTTTTTCAACCAGATTATGACATATTTCATAAAACATTTTTATTCTAAAACTTTGGATGATCTTTTGGTATAAATCTGTCTCTTGTTTTGTTAGTCTCCAATTAATTGCAGTCTGAGCTTTTTATTTTCCTATCTTGTTTTCCTAGCCAGGATTGCCCACTTAGCAGCTTTGGGATAGCCACAGAAAATGAATCAAATGCATTTCTTCAGCAATCCCTCTTTCCTCTCCCTTTGCTGTCTGTAGCAGGCAGAGCTGATCTTTGCAGGTTTATAGCAGGCAGATGTGATCTCCACTGGATTTTGCTGTGTAAAACAAAACAAACCCTACACTGCTCACAGAAACATGTGCTCAGTGAACAATGAGAAACATTTCAGCCACGTCTCCTTAAATGTTAGATGATTTGTGAGACTGTTTCAGGCTTTCTATTGATTTTGCATGGATCTAGGTCAGAGCTGCTTTTAATTGAACAAGCTGGCTGCTGCAACTCTCACTTAACTGTAAAAAAGGGGTATTAAAAATTGATATGCAAAGCAAACTTCTGCTTAATTAGCAAGCAGATGAAGTCAGAATAAACCACCATAGTTAATAAAGATGAGGAAATGGCTTGTACTGACAGTATAATATACCCTTATTTTTTGGGAAAAAATGGCTTAAGCACTTGAGCATTATCTGTGTTTCTTGCATATGGTATTAATAGCCTATTAGTTTTCTTTGGAAGAGGCTGGGATAAATTTACAGCTGTGCAGATCAGACAAACCACCCCACATGAAGAAAGTCAATAAAAGGCAGCTATAATTTTTAAATGTGTAATAAAGGTAAATAAAAATCCCTAGTGTGCAGAAAGAAGAAACTGTGGGATTCCCTCAAGGGTTTAGTATTGTTCTACATGTGAATTTGGTGGAAGTGGTCAGTCTGTAGCGGAGGGGCGCATGCTGCTGTCGTGCTGGCAGTGTTGCGTGGGACGCTGGTGGGGCTTTGCCTGGCCTTTCCCCTGGTCAGGACCCTGGGTCAGACAGGGCTCACTGAGCAGGGCGGCTGCCAGCTTGGCAGCTCTGCCCCAGGTATGTGGGTAGGAGCTGGAGCCTGAGATGTGTCTCTGGTAGCTCTGGTCACCATGCATGTGTGCTGGCTGCAGTCTAATCCCATATCTCCACCACTCCTGATGGCCAGATGTGCCCTCGGGGATGCTCTGCTCCCTCAGCCAGGTCTGTGCCCGCCTTGCGGTCGTATGGGTTGAAGTCCAATGTGTTGATGTGTCGAGGCTGGAGGAGATCGAGAGTTCTGATTCACATCTAAACCCCATCCCAAGTGACTTACTTTGCATTATACCTGTACGCATATCCTGAATTTTAGACCGTGTGAGTAGTACCATTTACTTCCCACAGTATGCAAGTTTTGCCTAGAGTGTTGTATTATTTATTTAGGTTTATAACAAACACACAAAAAAGAGTAAATGAATAATGCATGGATGATTAGCTTATACATTTGAGCTCACAGCTGAGAGAGATGGCAGAGAGCAACTCTCATTTTAAGTTCCTTAACGCAATTGCTTTTCTTTCTTCCCCCAAAAACCCCAAGCTGTATTAAAGGTTCTGCTCTTTATCACTTAGCATTACACTAAGAAGCCACCAGGACCTGAAATTAATTTGTGCTTAAGAGCAGAGTGGCAGACTGGCCACAGAGAATATATTTATTTGAGTGATAGCTTTTCAGGTAAGATTTTTTCCATAGCTATGTATTTCAGTTTGCTTTGGTCCAAGTTACAGCTGACTAACTTAGTTTGTTTCTCACTTTCTTTAGCATTTACGAGTTTTCCACTGCCACAGCTCATGTACCAGCCTTGCCTAGTGTGCAACTATTAAGGGACCTTTCATAGAGGGGAAATTGCACATGTCAATTATTTGTAAAATGTGTTCTCTCTAAGAGATTTTAGCCACCACCTTATTCTTGAAATGGAAAAGCCTGAGACTCAGGTGAAATAAATAAGAAAAATGCATATCTTTGAATATTGAAATACAATAACACCTGGAAGTACTTGAAACATTTGAACACCTTTATGGCAGTTCAACCAACTGTATCCATAAATATTTAAAGCAGTGAATTATTTCTTGAAATTTACATTTTTATGTACTATTTTGGCTTACGAATTATTGAACAGTAAAGATACTTTCCATAATAATTTCAGCTTTCAAAATACAGTACTTGACTGTGAAAAGATTTGCCTGTGGCCATCATATGATTGAGTGAGCTCCCATCATAACACTGAGCTTCAGTATCTCCTAACTCCAAATTAAGATTTTTAACAGCATGAGGTAACTTAGATCCCATCTGTGTTTCTGCACTTCTGAAATAAAATATTTTTAAAAAGCTGTGCAGCAACTACTGTTACCTTTCAGTAGAATATACATATATGACTGGTTAGAGTTCATGTTTTCGGTATAGGATCAATGTGGATGAAGTGGCCATTTAAATCCTGCTGTAGCTTTTGTAAAGGGTTACCCTTCTTAAAATATACTAGTTTGATTTTCAGTTGATGGTAAGGTCACTACCCCATAGGTAACCATAGCCAGCAGCTACATGCATGTTCTGCTTTCTGCCAATGCCTCGTGCTTGACTGCAGGTGCGAAAATGCAGAGCAATGAACGTGCTTTTATGAGACACAATAATTTGCGTCACTGAGCTTCCTCTGTAGAGCTGCATTTGCAGCAGGGAGTAGTTGACAGTATAAAAACATCCAAGTGACTGGTACAGTCAACAAAAGGTCCCAGTAATGCACCGTGACCTGGGAGGGGAGCATTCTGCATTTCTAGAGTTGTCACAGGCACATTAGAACTGAGGTACTCTTTCAGTCGAGTAAGAACTAGCACAGTGATTTTTTTTTTTTATTAAATTTGAGTATGATTCCTATTGACATTTACTAAGGAAGCTGATACTATTCTAAAATCCTCCTGAAAATATTTGAGCAAAAGTGAGGCATTAAATTTTTTTTTATTATTTTTTTATGTATTTGCAAGTGAGCAGGAAAGTAATATTACAAAAAACTATATAAAAGACTGACATGTTTTTCTGACTGTATACCAATGTTACTGATAGTGATCGCCAAATAATAATGATTCAGGCTCTGTGATGGGTTGCATGATATTGTAATCTGATTCAATCTGCTATTCATTTTTAGGATATATTACTTTTCAGATAAACTGCGAACTGAAAATCCCCAAGAAAGGATAGTGGAATGTAAATTTACGAAGTCTAGACAGCCAGCTGAAAACTGATTTTCTACACCTTATAAAGAAGTAGACTATAAGCCAAATCTTTATTTAGTCTGAATATTTCCATAGTTTCCAGCTGGTTGCAGAGAACTGCTGTGCTTTGATTCAGCTGATAATAAAACTAAGAATGCACAAATCATTTTTATCAGGCAACAAGTACAAATGCTTCTCTGTTAAGTAAACTGAAGTGGATAAATCCTTAGCTCCACACTCAGCCAGAGTGTTTCCACTGCAACTAAGAGCTGACTGCACCAGTGTGTTGAATTTCAAGGGGTGGTGTTCAAGTAGTGTCAATGAGGTACACACAGAGAAGGTTTTCACTAATGTGATCACAGCCTTTCCAGTAGCAGCTGAATGACATAGTAAATTACATCTATTGAATGATGCATTAAGTTGGTGAGGCACTGGCAGGGCCAGACTCTGACTTTTTTAAAGCATATTCTGTTCTTTTGGCTTTCTCTTGGTTTTGCTGGAAAGGAAAAGCTGCAATCTAGACAGCATCCTGTGTTGGTGGGAAAGAGAATTGTGTGCATTTCCAGAGAATTTTGAAATTTTGTCCATATCTTTCCTTTTCCCAGATAAGCAGTATCTTGAAGAAGTGAATATTATTGGTGTAAAGAAAAAAAATAAGATATGATTGCATCTATCTGTTATGTGAAAAAGTACATCATTATTTTTGATAGAGCAATGCTCAGAAAAAATATAAGAGTATTTTAGTTGATAACTGAAACAGTTCAAATTTAGTTATAATTTGGGCTTTACATCTCTTTGCACGGCTCTTCATATTAGCAAGTCTCTCTACACAGTCATAGACAGCTGTGTTATGGACATTTCGTAGCAAAGGTCCCTGAAAGGCAGATGTCATGTTATATTGATACAGACTGTTATTCAACCTTGTACCCTGCTGGGGTTACCAATGAGGAAAAACAAACAGTTTGGATTTTCATCACAGTGTCTTTTTGCATACATTAAAGTAGGTAAGTGACCTAAAAGTTCAAGGAAGAGATTTGATTTTTGAAGGTCTTTGTCACATAAAATGTCACTGAATCCTGTTTACGAGACTTGCTAAACTGGGGTTGTTTTATCGTTTTCTCTTGGAGTGTTACTACTGTGAGTAATTAAAAGAAAAATCTTGAAGGTTGTGGTATGATATCCTTAACATTAATTTTTACTATTAACTGATAGTAATTCATGAAATACACTAATGATTACATATTGCACTGCATATCCAGTTAGATATTTTTACATGTTTCCTGTTTGACGTTTCATTGAGGAAACTTCAGGCTGACTGTGTTGTGGCTCATCAAGTTCATCTCCACACTGGAATGTCAAAGAACTCAAGACAACGTGAGATTTTGTTACTGTTGTGCAGCCATGAAGAAAGCACACATCACTACTTCACTTGGAAAAATCATTCAATTGTTTTTTTGATTTCTCCTCTTTATATTGACTCATGATGTTGTAAGCAGAAAGTCATTTTCCGACTCCAAGAATTTTCCAACCAAGTGAAATTTGACTCCCTAGATTATGGTGTTGGGCACACGCAAAATATTAACACTGGACAGTTTTGTGGATTGTGTGCTTTTTATTAGAGCTTATGAGGAGCAGAGATACATTACTTGCACAACATTGCCTTAGGAGAGAGCTTCCTTAGAAAGTGCCTGAAGAAGAACTTGTTACCAATGAAATGACAGCTGAAAAGAATTCAGATATTTCCATAAATTGTTAATAAACCCATAATTTGGTAGGATACCATTTTCAAAAATATTTTCCTGGCATATAAAAGTTCTAACGAAATTTACATTTATCCATCTGCTGCACTGTGTATGGTTTTAATAATTAAAAAGTGTATTGAAACCTACATAAACTATAGGTTTTAGGCCTAGACAGTAAAATAGTGATATAAATTGCCCTTAAAAGATTTATGATTGGTATTTACGGAATATTGAGCAAAAGATTGTTATATGATGTGGGTAATTACCAGACACTCTATAACAAAATGTGCACTTGTGTATTTTGTAGAACCACTAGATGAGCTGAAGATCAGAAGTCACAGCACTGAACCACTACCAAAGCTGGAAAACAAAGAGAGGGGAGGCCATCATGGGACAACTTCCTCCAGGGAGCCCGGGAAAGCTCAGGAATGGGATGGAACGCCAGGCCCACCTGTGGTGTCCAGCAGGCTGGGGAGATCCTCTGTCAGTCCAACCATGTTGGCTGGAAGCAACAGCTCAGGTACGTCAAGTAGCACAGCAGGAAAGATCTCCTGAATCTCCTTGTGAGCTGAAGGATCTCTAAAGGTACAGAGATGTAGCTAAGCACCCAGATTCTTTAGACTTCCAAATATCTTCTAGAATCTGCCCTGCCCATTGACTGCTGCATGAATAATCATTGTGCTGTCTGCTTGTGCTCTGTACTGGAATGGGATTAGGATGGTGGCAGGTAATATAAGCATGTAAACATGCCATTCATCTATTTTAAAAGAAGAAAGGAATTCCACTTGACATTGAAAAGGGACACTATGGCAAAGACACCCCCAGGATGGCACCTCAGAGAAGAGTTCATAAATTCAGATATCACAGTAACAAAAAAACACAGTGCAGAAACAAGGCTGTCTTATTGATGTGCACAGTGAGTGGACACAGGGAGCCTTTGCTTTATGCTTGTAAATAAATTTCTAGAAAAGTGACTATGGGTTTCAGAAGTCTCAAATTCATACCTATCCATTTTATTCATCAAATTTTATGTATATAAAATAGTGAATTGCCATAAACCATGAAAAATAATGTGGCTTTGTTTATAAATTGACTAAGACTAACAGAACTGATACATGAAGGGAAATCTACAAACAGGTATGTATAGCTCTGGCATAAGCACTGCATTGTTACTTTTTGAGATTTGACAGTTTTCTTAAAAGAGTAACTTCATTGCTTATTGTTTAGATTGTGAAAAATATCCCCTTTAAAAACAGTTGACATATATAGTACCGGAGCCTTATGGTCAATATTCAGTAAGCATAAGACCGTGAATGAGCTACTCCAACAAGAAATTATTCCTGCACAAGAGATCTGCTGGGAAGTCAGTGGCAGAGATGAGTCTTTACAGTGCCAAGCTAGCAGAGATGCTCGCCCCTCACCCAGGGCAATGCTTCCTTGTGCGATAAAGGGATTCACGTTTTCCCTAAAATGCTGGAAATGACACCTGAAACTCAGTATTCAACTTGAATAGGCTTTGCTGATGTGATGTATCATTTGCAGGAAGTGTGTAGTTCAGCTTTTCTTGCCACAGATCCCCCAGATAGTCCTGCCTGGGGCAGCAAAAGTGACTTTTCTGCAAATCTCATGACTCTAGCACAGGTTATTTGGGTGCTACCGCCTTTTACTTACTTGTCTGTTCTCACAAAGCATCCTAGTAGGTAGGAATTTTCCAGATTAGCTCATAGCTTTGTTAAAAATTCTGTTCCCAGTGTATTAGAATGTCATCTATGCTAATGCAGGTAAAACAGTGGGTTTAAAGGTACCATGTTAAAGTGTCGGGGCATTTGATAATTAGACCAAAGATGTGTACCAACCTTTTCAGTTCTGTGAGATGACAGTACAGAGCAGAATGGAAGAGAAATGAAAATAAAAGAGTAAGTTCTTAGCAAAATCTAGCACTTCTGTCCAACCTTACTGCATCAGTTTTATTTCAAAGAATTGGTTGATCTCCAAAAGCAGACAAAAACATGTTGGCCTCAATCTTCATTTGGCATCAGCAAACTGCAATAGTTGTTGAATCATGCCTTGATTTTGTTAACTGTGACTTTGTCTTACATAGCTAGGACTGTCAAAGAAAAATTATGGAAATATTTTATTGGCTGAATTTTTACTCCTTTTTTACGATTAAACTCTGAGAGCTGATTATGATTTTTCTTTCCCCACAGTTTTTATGACATTTCATTTGATGAATATTGTCTCTCATCTGCCATGAATATTTTTTCCACTGTGTCTCTAGCTGTTGCCTGAGCAAAATATTTTACCTTTAATTGGGGAGGCATTGCATTCAAAATGCTGTACACAGTTCTCAATGAACTTGTACATGAACTGTAACAGTTCATTCTTTGCAATTAAATTAGAACTGTAACAGAATGCAAGAAGAGAGATTTAATACATCTGTATGGATGCAAATGCTTTCTGGAGTCAAGGAGATAAAGTAATTCTGTACTAGGAATTAGAACTTAGATTTACCACAGGACCAAATAAAATCAGGGCAGTCCCCAGTACAGTCATCATTGCTGTTGCTCTCTTTCCAACATCATAGATAAGAGAAAAAAAAGGCTACTTTTTTGTGCGGACTTGTCCTTGAAACACCACAGTTTGCTGCCTACCTCCTAGTTCACACTGGTACAGGCATTTATTGGAATAATTTCAAGAAAATGGGGTTGAATTGCTCTGCTGCAAAACAGAAAGGATGTGAAAGGACTTTTCTTGTGTGCTCAACAGGCAGCTCTGCCGAGGCACAGAGTAACTAGGAACTGGAGTGTTCTGAGCGAATACCTGAGTGAGAGTACTGATTTTTTGTGGTTTCTCCCCATCTCTTCACCTGCAAGTAAGACCAGAAGGGAAATGTGCCATCTCCAAACAGAATCTTGAGCTTTCTGGTCATTTTGTTCAAATGAGCCTGGCTTGTCAGGTGCACACGGGTACCACTGTGTCTAATACCTGATTGTTCTCTCATCTGTCACATAATTTGTCAAGGCCACTTTCTGTTTCTTGGCATCCTATCATTTCTTATGGAAAGCAGTGTAAATGGTTTGGGGGCATGCTGGCATTTAGGAAAGTCAGTGCAATTGTAGTGAACAGCCAAACAAGATCTGTGGAAGAGAAGCCTGTGATAACTTCACTCCAGGAGCTTTGAAGAGTATTTTCTGGAATGTTGCTGCTTTTTTCCTAACTGCAACCATGAAGCATTGTGCATTGCCACCTGCTGCTAGAGACAGGCACTGCGCTGTCTTTTAAATCTCAGATGCTCTACTCTGTTCTGTCCTGTTTTTGCATCACCATCAACTTGTCACTCAGCTGGCCCACTAGTATTCTAGCTGAAAACACTGTATATAATCAGGAAGGTAGTAGATGCCCACCTTTCATTGGAATTACTGACTAACATTGTGGATTTGCAAAAGTAATGAATAGTTAAGTTCAAGCTCTTCTGGAATGCAGAAATGCCCGCGAAGCCCAAGGTGCAAGACGCATTCAATGGTACAAGAAGGGAGTAGCAGCAAAGTACTAATTCGTGCTAGCTAGGGCTGCTTCACTTAAAGACGACTGAGTACTCCCACCAACCCCTAAATTTTCTCCTCACAGGCAATGTCAGAGTATCACTGTGCTACTAAATCCTCAAGGATTCTCCAAGTGAAGGCAACTTAATGCTGGAGGCATATGTTACTGTGCAACCTGCCCAAGGAGGTCCAGGCCAGGATGCAATGCTTCCAGACCTTGCCTACGCTGGTCATCCATGTTCTCCGCACACGAGCCCTCCCCTAGCAGCGCCTGTCACCTCAAGTACAATGAGTAGTACTGGGAGCTATATACTAAGGGCATCACGCCAGTGCACCACGAGCCAGGTGTGTGATCTCCAGGGCGTAGGATCACACAGTCACCGAGCCTGACTCTAGAAGTGCACGCTGCTCTCTGCAGCAGTGGCGTTACTGTTATTTGGAACAATGCACAACTGTCCTTTTGATCCAGAGCCCCAAGATTGGCAGTAGCCTGTGCCAGAAGCTTCAAAGAAAAATAGCAAGAAATTTTAAGCAAAAGCACTGCCAGAAAGACATGATTATTCGTTACCGCAGTGCCTCAGTCATTGACATAGACCTGAGACATGACAGTTCAGAACAAATCTTAATTTAAAACATACCCCATCTAATATAGACATGTTTTTTCTCATTACCTGACTTGGTTTTGAGACCTGCTAAGCTTTTGACCTATGGATATCTGGTAACATTGAGTTCCACAGGTTCAGTGCTCCCTTTGTGAAAACAGTTCAGTTTGAGATGCTGCTGTGCTATTTCAGCACTAAGCGGCTTCTGCAGGTGAAGTCCTAAACACTTTTTTTTAAGTGACAGAATAGTATATAGTTTATTCCACCTTAAGGTTTCATAATTTCAAGTTATGTCTCAGCTCACTCATGCCTTTTTAGGAGACCAACATGGCCAGGCCAGTATGATGACAATAGGTGTTATTCATTTTTCCAGTATGCACGGGGGTTTTTTTGTCTTTTTTTTTCCTTTTTGCATGTGATTACTCTCAGCCTGTCACATCGCCTTGTTTAATTCAAAACGTGCTTCTTGGCAGCTGTAGCAAATAAGCAATATTTCTCTTTTCATGTGCAAAGAAGAGACTGTGACAGGATAAGAAGCTTCTCCAATGTAAGTGACAGCCAGAGTAGTTTTTTGAATTAAGATTAGGATAGGCAGAATGAAGCCTCCTTGGATGAATAAAAGAACTCTTCCTGGTAAGATCCAAAAATAAAAATCATGCAGAGCTTTTGTATATCTGGAGAATATAGAAAACCATAGCACATCAGTATAAAACTGATCGAAAATATTTCCATAAATTCTTGTCACGTTTCAGCACTGTGCGTTATTGAGGAAAATACAACAATGCCCGCTGCCCCAAATGCAACCGGCCAAGCCTCTACATCTTTAGTTACGATGACAGCACTTGCACTTTGGAAAACAGGTCATTTATGTGAGTGCTTAAATACATAATTAAGTAGAAAATTTTAAGGCAATCCTATTTGCGATTGGAAAGCCTGTATTTCTGTGTTGGATAGTCTCTCCTAAAATTCTCATCCTTAATGCTGTCCTTTGGGGCTGTCCACTTGCTTATGTCTATGTGTAATCCTACTGGCATTGTCAGGACTCAGCTTAAACCTGGGAGTCCAGTAATGCTGGTCCCATTGCAGCTGACTATGTGTGTGGGTTTACTTCATGCTGAGATGGTTGTGGTTCCAACCACTAGCATTGTTGGGAGTATTGTGACTGCCGTGGGTGCCATAACAGGGGACTGAGACACAGCTGACCCGCCATCCCCTCCCAGCACTACCCTGCACCTCCACCTGGCTCCTGGAGGTGGTTTAGGCACTTAGCAAGCAGTGTGTTTTTTCATAATACTGCACAGTGTGAAGGATGCATCATTTGAAATTGTACAAATAATACCCAAGTTTCATCAGTTAAATATGGCAACTGACTCTTAGGAATATTTTTGTGCATAACATAACTAAATGTTATGCAGCTCTCTAGCTACCCCGAACGACCTGCTGAATTCAAACTTCATGCTGCCCATTGATTGCAATGGGCATCTCTAATGGCTACTGAAGTGTGCTGCATCCCCTGGCCCCAGTCCAGTAAAGCACTTAGACATACGCCTATGAGTTCCCTAGCTTGGCAGTAGGCTGTTAGCCCTTGTCAGCATTGAGTGGCTTACAGTGCTGTCAAAAGGCCCCTAGCTGTGGATGCAGAGAGGGTCTTGTGTTTGAAGTGGAGTCTCTGGAACCCTCTTTCAGGCAGGTTTGATTTAGAGCCAGGAGATCCACCTGCCTGGTGAATTGAAGCACAGTGCGGAGATGGGGTGCCATGCTAACTTTATCAGTATGGAGCTAGATGTATTTTAGGTTGCATTATCATGGACCCTGAGCAAATGAGTCCTCCTCAGATGACAGATATCTACAGAGCCTTCCCTATGTGCTTATCAGGCTGGCTGATAAAACTCTGCTCCACACCATGCATTACTGTCACAAAGGGGCCTTCTCAAGGAGTCTCAGGCTACTCATTTCAGATGTTAATACTGAGCTGTCTCAATATCATCCGCATGAGATAAACATGAATTAAACATTAGTAACCATCCCTGAGATTTGCTGGCAGAAGTTGTTCTTCCTTCAAGATTCTCAGGAGTAAATAGGAAAACCCATTTTCATTCCAGAACCAGAATCGGTACCAATATGCAGGCCTTGCAGACAAGCCGAAATGACCATTTAAAACATGAAAACCAAGAGGTAAAGGGACTGAAAGCGACTGGACAGTGGACATAATGATGCAAGAAGACCTCTTACTACTTTTTAGATAGCCCAAAGCAGAAATTATTATCTGAAGTGATTGTTATTATTTTGAAGTGATCAAAATCCAGTTAGCCTCGGTGCAGTGAATAAGCTGTCCACAGCTGAAAAATAACATGCTGCAGAATACAGAGCAGTAAGTTGGGCATTGCTTATGCAACAGACCATTTGCGGATATTTTTTTCCCCATGGTAGTGTGCAGTGTGAAGTTGTTACTCAGAGCACTAATTACAGTAGAATATAGTATTTATTTGGTCTAAAAATATTCCCACTGAGACCAATGGAATGGCTATTTTAAAGAAAACATTTCCCTTTCACTGCATAACCCAACTTCCTGAACTTAAAATAAAAAGCTAGATGGAGCCATCTCTGAAGCATCTTTTGGTGAGGATCATCATGGAAATTGCAATAGTTTCCTTAATACATATATTGCAGGCAGATAAAGGAACTAATACTTCATCTGTGTGTGATAGGTTTTATTTCTTTGATGCCAGATGAAAGGAGTCTCTTTGGCAAAGAAATGGTAATCTCTTCTTGTTGCACATATATCCAAATTGGAAATTATGACACTTCTCTCTACTTTCGCAAAGCAAAGAAAACAATTCAGAAGCAATAGCAGACAGTGCCTTGGAGGTTTTTTACATGCTGGGTGTCTGATTCTGCTTGTCACAGCAAAAACAGAGTCTCTATTTAGCAGCAGGGAAAAACAACCGAAAACAACCCAATTCTTGTCCTCTTTGAAACCCCAGCAAAATTCCAAGAGGGAAGAGACATGAGATTCATTATTATAACTATATTACTGAAAGAAACAGTCAGAAATCTGGCACACAGACAGTGTGAAATCAGAACAAAAACAAATCTAATCAAACCTTCAGAATAACTGCCCAAGTCCAAAAAAAAGGCAAAACAACAGATTATGTATAAAATGCAAGGTTATGGGGGAGATCAGTCTGCTCCTTTCTGCATGCTTATTGCCATGTTGACTCGTGGTATGTTTACAGACTGACTAGGAATGAGTGAATTGAATAATGCATGCATCAAACAGCATAAATATTTTTGCTGCTCAGCCAGCTGGATGTTAACCAACCTATTAATATTTAGTTGATGAATATTCGCCCATACAGATGCTTTCATTGGTCTAAGTGCTCCAGCTTAAGTGGATAGCTCTTCTCCATGCCCTATTGAATTCTGAAACATCCAAGGAAAATAAGTATTTAAGGTGACAATGAAAAAGCATCAGTGAGGTTGGAAGAACACATTTCAGCATGTTGCTGGTAGGTGGTGTAATGTGCCAGCTGTCCTCCAGTTTCCAAGATGTGCCAAGTGGTCTTAAGGACATGCTAGCGATGGACATCTTACTCCTTTCAAACAGTAGCCCAACCAGGGGCTAGCGAAGATATTAGAGATCTATGTAGGAAATAGAGATATTAGTATAAAACAAACATGGACAAAGCAGCAGTGTAAATGAGGCATGAGAAAACACATTTCAGAGAGGCACAAGCAAAAGATACGTGAGAAAACACGTGCTTCAAAGGCAAACTTGCTAAACCAGGATTGTACAAGGCATAGGTCCTTCCTCTCTTCTTGATAACATGGGATTGAATTGGAGGAATTCTTTAAACCCATTGTAAGGAGGCATGGTATTATTATAATTACTTGTTACTCATGGCAAAGCAGTACTATCAATGCTAAAACTGAGAGTCTGTTATTGTACGAAGCATGTCTGCTGAGTGTGAATGTCCTTGGTCTCAGTGTTTGCCCACTAAATAGAAAAGACAGGTGCAGGGTTCGGAGGAAGGCTTACGAAACATGAGGAGAATGAACGCATTAAACTAAGCCAAAAGTCATGGGTTGAGAGATGTTTCCCCAGCCATGAACAGGAAATGTAGGGACAAATATTTCTCTTGGGCAGAAACAGGCAGACCTTTTCTCAGGAAAAGACAGTTTCTTCTAGACCAGATGTGGGTTGTTGAACACTGGGGTAGCACACTGGGGTCAGCATGGCTCAGACACAAAAACCTTCACCCAGGACTCCTAAGCTGCATGGTCACCTTCGTGTCGGTGTGTTAACAGTAGTAACCTGCGCTGGAAATCAATGGAGAGCCTTCTGAGAAATGCCTCCATGTACAACAGCAGAAAGAAAATGAAATATCTGTGCAATTTCTGTGCAGTTCTTTTCTGGAATAGACCTTTCTCTCAAGGCAACCTCTACTCTGTAATCGCCTTGATTCTGGGGGACTGACTTCAGAATTTGCCTCTGTTGATGTACTCCTTTCTCTCCTTTCTTCCTACTTTCTGTTTCTCAATTCACTGTCATTAATATCAGGTTTTCAAGTATTCCTGGCATCATTCCAAATCCCCAAGTGCAACAGTATCCTCTCCACTTTTGCACACTCCCTCCTTCATTTTCTGGCATTTCATGTTTTGCCTCAGCACAATCATTCTTCGGGCTACCATCTCCCTCAGCTCTGGGATGGAGAGATGAAACCCGAAGTCACTGTAACTCCCTTAATCACTGCTGTATTTTATGAGGAGTAGAAAAAGGCACTGAGGGGGCAACAAGAAGGTTTCCTTCATATGCTTCCTGTCTGTCTGCTGTTTTACACTCTATACTTCAGCTTCAGAGATGCCAGAGGAAAGGAAAGAGGCCAGGACATGGGATGGGTTCTGTCTTAATCCCCCATCTTCTGATCTCAACTTCGTTTCACAATTCATCTGAATGCCCAAGACGTGAACTAGAAACCAAGCCTGGAGTCTCCATTTCAAGGGAATCCTGGGTCCACGACGTTTCAGTTTACTGCAGCAGTAACCCACCTCCTGTTCACCGGTATATCTTCTTCTCTCTTCCTTTGCAGAGCCTAAAGCAAGTTGCAGATTAGGTCGATCTGCATCCACATCAGGTGTGCCTCCTCCATCCGTTACTCCGCTCAGGCAAACCAGTGATCTTCAGCCAAGCCAGGTACCATCGTTAGCCAATCGTGAATGACTTCATGTGCTGCAACATGCCAAATGTTTCTCACCTCTGTGTCTGTCATTTGTTACAGTAAATGATTATTTTGTTTTTTGTCTTTTTTTTCCTGTGCGTGCATCTCTGTATGCGCATCTCTCATTGGCAATGAAATTCCACTGGTCACAGCCAGTAGAATTTTCTTTGCTCTTAATTCCTTGTATCGTTTTCTGTCTTCATTCTGTAATATAAATGTAGTAAAACTGTACTGTATGAATAGGCTGGGTTTTTTATTTTTTCATGTTTTCTGTACTTTTTTACTGTCCTTAAAATTTATCAAACTTTGATAAATTTAATCTATGTTTTTATGTAAATTTCTTTTAAATGTCTTGTCTAAAGCACTTGCACCAATGTTTGTCAATGACTTGTACATACCTGACTGCTGCCCAGTTGTACTTTAATATTTGTGCCAGTCTCACATTTGTTTTGAGCTTAATGCATGATTGTATTACACTGTGATTTATCACTGTCCTGAAAACTGCTCTTACAGCAAGTTATTTTGTTTAGTTAAGGCAGCTAGACTCTCTTCAGCTGTAGGCCATGTAATGCTTACAGGACTATTAAATAGTCCACTGTAGTTCTATTCATTGTATATTGTTAGGAATCAAAAACCAAATCAAAGGAGTAACATGTCCTCATATCTTGAATAGAGATACTTTTTTTTTCCTCATCAAAACCAAAAATGCCACATAGACCCTTGAGAAAGAAATGAAAGTGTTTGGGTTTGGCAAATTTCTCCAATAGCGAGAAAATGGAAAAGAAATAAAGACATGGGAAACCTATACTTACCTTTATTTTATATGCTAATACTGATATTGTATCATTTTGCTGCGCAGACCTGTATTATTAGTTTGACAGAACTAACTGCTGAGAGTAGCAATTGAGAGAAGAGGTTTCACTTAAACATAATGTTGAATGCCTTCTGTCAAGCTCAAAGCACTCCAGTGTTGTATCACTTGTGTGTACGTGTACGGGCCTACACATCACTGTGTATGTGTGTTGGTATACATATGCACAAAGAGACATAAACATATATGTATATATGTGCAGATACATACATGTATGCATACACACAAACACCCTTATTTAGATGGTGAATTTTTTATTGGCTTTCAGAGACTTAGTCCCCATAATTTTATTGAATTTCAGTGAGATTTGAGTGGAAAACTCCCTGAGGACTGCCTTGCAATAATCACATAATTAGGTTGTTCGTAGCTTGGTGAGTTGCTTCTAGAAGGTCTTGACCAAAGCAGAGACCAGAAGGGTAAGGTTGATTTACTCAATCCAGACAGCCAACTACTTGTTAGGAAGGTTATATTTGGGTAGCCTAGTCCATACATGCTAAAATTCTCTCACCTGCAAAACTGATGCTATCATATTACTTCTGAGCCCTGCTGGACACAATGCCTAGCAGAACCTTGCATGTTTCTAAAGCATATTTTACAGAAGAAAATCAAATCCATAATGGAGATTCAAAATGACAACCTGTTAAATACTATGTCAAGTGTTCCTTCATCTAAGGAAGAAATTAGGGTCTCGTACTTCCAAAAGTTTTGAGTGTCCTAGTGTTCATGTAGTGTATGTTTTTTGATTAAATGAGTCTTACAGCAGACATGATGTTTTGCTGGTTACTCAGTGGCAAAGGCACCTTGGGTGTTTTGAAGGGATTTTAGTTTCTCAGTTTATATTAAGAGCTAAACAATAAGCCTTGAAAGCAGAAGCTGATGTGATAGAGGAGATAATGAGCCTCTTAGAAGCTGCAGCCAGGGTTCACTGAAACTGTGGAGGAAAAATCCACCTCACTTCATACAGAAGAAAGGAACAAAGATGATAAGAGGAATTTTCAAGTGACTGTAGAGGGTGATCTTGTTAATTGAATAATGTATGGTATGGACATGGCTTCATGAAAAACAGGAAAAACTAGTAAAAGCTTTCTCTCCCCAAATGTCTTCCTTTCAAGCTGTCAATCTCTTACTGTCCATCTATTAAGTTGTTATTTATTATGATGGCATAATTTTTTTAAGATGTGGATTTGACCCTGATTCCAGTGGAATGACAAAAGTCTTATTATCTCCATGGCAGATACAAACAGTATTTTGATTGTGTTCTTTATGCACCTATTCTATCTTAATGTAAAAATAATCTATGACAGGTAAAATGTGTTTGGAAATGGCCAGGTTGTTAGCCTGCTCTGAATCTGACAGACTGTGGCATACAGGGTATTTATTTTCACGTGCTGTGGCTATTGATTGTGTTGATACTGGTTTCCTTAACCACATCATAATCAGCAGTTAGACTTTCCAAAAGATTAAGAGGACACATCCTGTTATTCACCTCTTTGTTGATGAGATGGGCATGGGTAATATTCATACAGGGATACAAGATCTGGGAAAGGGCAGATTACTGTTAATCGGTTTTCTCAAATCTTCATGGATCCCAAACTGGTGTTTTTCAGAATGTTTAACTTGGGAAAAAAAATCATATTTGCAACTGAGCTCTCAAGTCCCGTCATTTTTAATACAGAATCATTCAAGGAAGTGGTGAGGATGCTTAGTAATTAAAAATAGGTCTGATCTAATGAAACCTATATTATAATTCCAATCAAATATTGGCTAATTATGTAGCTATTGGCATTTAACTCCCCTATGCCTTATTTTCTTGTTTATTTATTGGTGTAGGAATTGCGAGGATTAACTAGTTAATATTAATGGAATATGTTTACAGTGTATTGATGGTAAGCATTATAGTGATCACTTAGAAATAAAAAGAAAGAGCTTACAAACAGAGATAAATTATGTGGCTGGTCTCTGATGGAGAACACTTTAAAATTCTGTAGTGTAGCAGCAGCCAGCAGTTACCAACACGCTGAGCCAGCTAGAGAGTATGCCATTCTGTGCTTAGTTCTGGTAAATGGTGAGGGCATTTTGAAAGAGCTGGTTGCAGGAAGTAACCTTGGATGAAGTTGTAAATTGATTCAATTTAAACTGAAAGATAAATATAAGGTTATCTTGGAACTGAAGTTACTGATTGTGTAAGGACAAAGTTTGAGAAATTAAGGAAGCAGCAGAGGAAGTCACGTGCTTGAAACTGTAATATGGCAGAAGCATGGAATATATTTGAGCTACAGAAATGGCATATAGCTGTATTTCCTAAATACATATATATATATCTCCTAAAGAGAGGAGTGTAAGTAGAAGAGAAGTATTCTAGATATCACAGAATGTAATGCCTTGTAAAGAGAAGAAAGAAGAAGAAGGAAAAAAAGGAAACCTTAAAGGTGCAGGAGCAGGCTGTCCCCACGTGCTAAAAGACGAGCCGACAGGAAGAAGATTGGCCTGGCTGAACAGAGATTTTCAGATGGAACGCAGGAAAAAAAGGAGAGCTTACAACCTTTGGAAGAAGGGGCAAGCAACTCAGGAGGACTGCAAGGATGTTGTGAGGTTATGCAGGGAGAAAATTAGAAGGGTCAAAGCCCAACTAGAACTTATTCTGGCTAGTGCTGTAAAAGACAATAAAAAATGTTTCTATAAATACATTAGCAACAAAAGGAGGGCTAAGGAGAATCTCCATCCTTTGTTGGATGCAGGGGGAAACAGTGACAAAGGTTGAGGAAAAGGCTGA
>NW_009619765.1:0-210 GCF_000690535.1 Cariama cristata
AGCCGATCCCATTGACAGTTTGCAGCCAGCAGCTGCAGTCATTAAAAGCCATTTACACCCTGGCCTCCGCACACAAAGCTAGAGCGCCAGCGATTATCTGCTTGCACATTTCAGAACATGAGAGTGTGTCCCTAACAGGCTTAGGGGAGCGCTGAACCCCCGGCCGGGCTGGGCGAGCACCGGATCCGCTCCCCGAGGTCTGGCTAATGA
>NW_009619765.1:313-2545 GCF_000690535.1 Cariama cristata
GACGTCCGCCGGCGCAGGGAGGAGAGCGGGCTTCAGTAAGACCTTGATATTAGCTGATAGGCACACCAGGGTTGTGGGTTTGTTCGGCTTTAAACAGGCAGACACACGCACGCAGAGTAGACGTGCATTGAAATGCCCTGCAGAAGGGTATTTTGGAAGAAATGCGGTTGTGGTATGTTTCACCTGTCTGGGGAAAGAAAAAGGGAGAAAGAGAGAGGGAAAGAAAGAGAGAGAGAAAGAAAGACGGAGGGAAAAAAGAGAACATGAGCGAGAGAAAGAGAGGAAGAAAGGAGGAATGGAAGAGAAAAAAAAAAAAAACAACTGAAGATTTGAAAGGTTCATGAGGAAATCTAATAAAGGGATGCAACCCATGGGCGAACGACCGGTGTATGATCGTCGAGGAGATTAAAAACAAAACAAACCAAAAAGACCGGTTTGGATTTTATTCTGGAAATACTTTTAAAGGTAGTTTAATTTGCAGCTTGAAGAAAAATGGAATCAAATATTAAGAAACTCCCGCAGGAATTCCCCCCACCCTCCCCTCTGTAATCCTTTACATAAAAGGAAAGGATTACAAAGAAAAAGATTTTGTGTGTGTGTGTATTAAAATCTTTGGCTAAACATATTGTTGTCCAATTAATACCCCCAAGTCGATTTGTAGAGGGGCTGAGAAGTCCCTTTCCCTCCTTAGCTGTACAACTGGAAATATGAGCCAGGGATGGAGGGAGGGAGGGAGGGGGGAAAAAAAGTTTTCCCCAAATCTGTTAACAGAAGTGTTTGAGCAGATCACTAAAAATTAAGAGGGCGAGTTATTTCCATTAGGACCATGGAGCCATGTAGCACACCGATGACAGTTTAGTGGAAATCAGATGAATGTGTAATACAGCGAGCTTCTTCCAGTCCAGCAGCTCTTCCAACTGGACCTATTCATCTGCCACTTGGAATTATTTCACGAGGAGTGCGCTGTGAAAGGATCACAACCAGTTTGGAGCCCAGCTAAAGAACTTCTACCACCCATAGCAGTATTATTATTATCCTTCGGATAGGGCAAGTCACGCTATGTTTTCACATTTTAATTGTAATATCTCTCTTCCCCCCCCTCCTTCCCTCCATTGATGTCTGAAAGTAGTTTGGGCTCCAAGCCTCACCCCTCGATCTCCATCGGAATGCAGAAAAGATCTTTAAAAAAGTTTTGAATTCCTCAATGATTTTTCTTCTAGAAAGGCGGCTTAGGATAATTATTTCAGCTTTATTGAGGGCAGATTAGTTGAAGTCTGGATGCTGCGTTTCAATACTCGTTGTACATGCCTTTACAATGTCGGTATTGTTTGCTACTGTGTGTGAACCTATTCAAAATATACACTTTTTAACACCAAGCAAAGTCCTGTCTAAATATACACAGTAAGTCTGGAAAGATGTCCATGACCCGTACAAATCTCTGTAAATCACACTTCCATAGCTACAGAAACTAAACAAAAGAGTTACCAGCTCAAGATGCTGATTAAATCTTCTTAAAAGCAACATACCTAATAATAAATATAGTTGCATGGTAGCAAGGTCTGGCAACCCAGCTAGATCTTACTGAGGGGTGGACTCAAACCACCAAGAAGAATTTTCCTTGCTCCCAATTGAAAAAAAAAAAAAAAAAGAAGAAGAAAGAAAGGGAGAAAGAAAGAGAGAAGGGGGGGAAGGGGGCGAGAGAAAGAGAGAAAGAGAGAAAGAGGGAAAGGAAAGAAAGAAAGAAAGAGGGGAAAGAAAGAAAGAAAGAAAGAAAGAAAGAAAGAAAGAAAGAAAGAAAGAAAGAAAGAAAGAAAGAAAGAAAGAAAGAAAGAAAGAAAGAAAGAAAGAAAGAATACTCTTGTTCACCTCCCTTTCCTCCTCCCCGAAAGAAAGAAAGAAAGAAAGAAAGAAAGAAAGAAAGAAAGAAAGAAAGAAAATTTTTAAATCTGGGTTCAAACCTACTCTTGTTCACCTCCCTTTCCTCCTCCCCACACAGAAGCCCTGAAAGTTCAGGGCAGAAATTGCGGGGGAAAGGAGAGGTGCGGTGTAAAGCCCCGGCCGGTTTGGGGGCGAGTACCGGCCTCGCAATGTCGCCGGGCTCCGGAGAAAGGAAGGGGCGAGAGGAGGTGAGGCGAGTGGGAGGAGGAAAGCCAGAATGAAAGAAAAACAAAGTGGAGAGAGGGAAGAGAAAGGCGAGGGAAAGGGAAGGCAAGAAGGAGCGGGAGGGTGGGG
>NW_009619766.1:0-790 GCF_000690535.1 Cariama cristata
TATGTTGGGTCTGGAGTTGCTATTGCTTAAAAGACTTGCTAATTTTAAATTGTATCACATAATTGATTAAGTTGAAAGTGTTAAAAGATGTTCTGATAAACATTCCACTGTAGACTTGGGGAAAAATGCAAAGCTGGTTCTTTTGTGAAGAGTTCCCATGGGTGTCCCAGAATTGGTGGAGGTAGGCTGTCTCTGCGGGTGGTGCAAAGTAAAGACCTCTGGCTGGATTTAAAGAGGCTCTCAAATTGTTGATACGCAGAGTTGTGGAAGGTGGCGGTCTTAAAATAAAGTAGGATTCCTGAGGACTTTAAGATAAATGTCATTCCTTAATTATTTTCTTTTTGCAACTTCACTGCTTTTGTTGACATGGAATAACTCCCTGTGGTAAAAAGCTCAGCTGAGCTAAAGCTTTCTTTAGTGGTTAAAGCTCTTAAATGGAAGAACTGCAGATACTGAGTTCAGTAAACTCTGTTGGTGTATTCAGAGGGGGTCGTAACGTCGTGACGAATAAGAGGTATCAAGCAGAGATACTTTCTGACACTGTTTGTAGGAAGATTGGTACAGTGAGCATTCAGTTGCTGCAAATGTTCTTTGTTCCAGTGGGAAAAGAGGGGACTAAAACAAGTATAGGGCTAGGGAAGGTGCTCTGTAGACCAGCACCACCTATGTGGTCCATATACTGGAAAGATTTAGATCAAGTGCAAAGGCCAGATGGGCGGGTGAAGCAGGGGACCGTGGCCGAAAGAGTCAGTAAATGCAGTGAGACAAAAGAAGTTGTAATAAAACTCTC
>NW_009619767.1:0-1885 GCF_000690535.1 Cariama cristata
GCACCTTAAACATGTCCTACTTCAGATGCTCAGGACTAATAGAAACATCATATTTTATCTTACCCTTACGTGAGTAATTTGTACTTATTCCACTTCTATGTGTTGTGCAACGACATCCAGTAAAATAAATAAAAGAAGTGCATAGCTTATATTAAGCAAACATTTTCCCTTCTTGCAAAAATCTAAAGTTTTTTCCTTTTAGTAAGGGTTTGGTTTGAGTTTTTTTAAATTTTTTTTTAGACACAAGAGATTAGAGTTGTAACAGCACAACATCTATCATGCTGTAAGTTGCACTCCAAAGTTAATCTCTTTCACTGACTGCGCAGGAATATGCTACTCGTTTGTTCAAAACAAAATCATTAAGCTTTACTCACACAAAAATTAACCAATTAAAAGCCTATTTTAGGAATAAAGTTTTATGACAGTTGCCTTCTCATAAACATACACAGTTACTGCAACTTTGCTTTCACAGAAGTTCTGAATTTGTGTACTCACACTTTGTGATGCAGAAAATTAGGCAAATAAAACTTACAAAGTTCTTCAGAATCAATGCAGTAATCTCAAGCAGAAGTTGAGTATTGCTCAGTGAAATATTTAAGACAGTTTTTCATCTGTGCAGCTACCAAAAGCAACTTAACATCTTTTTCTAAAGCAAGTTTAACCGATTAGTTCAGAACCCCTGGCTCTTCATAATCACATGCAGAAGACCCCTGCCATCTCAAGGGCTTATTTTCTCAGCTACTAAAGAAAGTGGTAGTGAAAATGTAATGAATTACTAGTGCTAGTTATAAAGCCATAGAATTCAAGCCTGAAGTTATGCCACAACTGCACATAAGATGTTTCAAAGTTCTAAATTGTACATCTTATTAGAAGACAGGACTCAAAAAAAGACAGATGCAGGTCTTCAGCTGCCAGATTTACAAGCTTAAGGTGAAAGGAAAAAGACTTCTTTCATAAACAAAGAGCAAAGTATTTAGAAGAATGCATGTACAAATCCAAAGGTTGGTTGAGCATGCCCTGCTTTGACAGTTATGGGAAAGATTTACACACACCCAGTCAGCAGAGAACTGTACTACAGGCTAGCAAAAGGATAGAAATGTAGACAAAAATTGTGAGTTACAGTTTTAATGATGAGAGTTCAGGTCTACCGCACCCCTTCTATACAGCCCTTGAAAAGGGGGGTTGGGTTTAGATCTATTTTTATTTTTAATTCCCTATTCTTCTAACTTCAGAAAAACAAGCAACAGACAAGAAGATGAACACAAGACAGTATTCAAAGAGTAAGTTGCTTGACAACAAATATAGTCATATATAACATAGGAGGCACTTTGCCTCCTAGTGATAATGGCAGTTTCTTTCAATTTGGTAAAGATTCAGCCTACCTCAGAAAGAGAATCTTTCTGAAGGACAATGAAGGACAATGACAAGAAGAATCCCTGGTCCAAGAGGTGTGCATAAAGCTTGATTCTTTCAAAATCAGTGTTTTCAAATTTGTAAATGAAGAAAGTGAACTACGGGTTACAAAATTATTTCCTAAACTTTTAAGATAGGTGTTAGAAGCATCTAATAAAATTAATAGAACTAACATTTAATCTTTTCGATTTGTGCTATTTTACTAGGCACCTACCAAAGCTGCGAAAGTCACATCCAGAAGACAGTCCCTCTTAATAGTAGTTTACAAAACAAAGACTAGAACACTGAAAAGCATTTAGTTATTGGATAAATGACATTTTATGAGTAAGAAACCTCACCTAGAAAAAAACTTTAAGGAAATGTTAGTTACCAAAGTAGTACTCATTTAAGATGCTGTACTCCTACAGCACATCTTGTTAGAAGACACCTTTCATAAGGTTAAAGTAATGAAGGAGAGAGAAACCAACTACTC
>NW_009619767.1:1908-9022 GCF_000690535.1 Cariama cristata
CCTCTTCCTTAGCAACTCTAAAAACTAGTTTTTGCTCAAGGAAAACACTACATGGTGAAAAACTGAATTCGCTACCAATGTGTTACTTCAAAGCATCCATTCACATCATGCTTAGGTACATGTTCTGTTAAAAATATGGGTAACTGCAATGACTTGCTTTCCTCTAACATAGCTATCCCATTGATGCAGAAGGACTACTTGGTGGTCTTGCATTAAAAGCAAATACTAAGACAGACTACAAAGTGTATTTCTTCTGCTGCAAACAAGCAGGTTTAGTCTCATGACATTTCCTGAAGATCAAAGCTGATGGTTTTGATACTTCCTATTTACAAATTTCTCCAACAAAGTAAGATTTTGTTATGTGTTACTTCAGAGCATTCCTTTTTGTTATAAAGCAGTATTGCTGCCAAACATTTTAGAATAAAGACCCAAGAAGAAATGTGCACATGGGGACCTATAATTAAAATTTGCCTTCCTAAGCATTAGGAATCCTTCAGCATATCAGTACATTAAATTAGCTTAACCCTCATACAGGGGAAAACTTGTCTGAGCAAAATTAAAAGTAGCTGGAGCAAACTAGAGGCTGCATTTGTACTACTGGATCAGCTTAACTGCCTAATAAAACATATTTTCGTCATAATTGTTATGGGCAAAAATTGAGATATGTGAAAGAAAGCTACATAAAATCCCTAAGTCTGATGTGTTCATTAACACAACAGCTTTACGCTTTTGACATAAACAGTTATCTGCAGCATCAGGCACACCAAATGTATGCAAGAATCCATTTACTTGTGCTTGTTTGTTTTCTAAACAACCTCACTGTTTTTCCTATTGCTCAAGCTCCTTGGTGCAGGAGAGAGAGAAAAAAATAAAATAAAATCACAGGACCCCCTGTTTCCTGGATTAGCCTTATCTTTTCTGCTTACAGCGTACGTGGATTTATCTAGAGCTCAAAACCTTCTTCTAAATGCAGTTCTTGGGTCATTAGTCATTTGCTAGCCTCAAGAACACCTCTAGATTTCTGTCTTCCCTTCAATATACCAACACATGGCACTAGAGATCTTTTCTGGGCAGAAAGAACTAGCAGGAGGCCAGGCACTGAGCACTGGTGTTTTGGAACTGTGCTGGAACATTTGTATAGCACAAAACATTTGTATGACAGATCTTTCACCATGAATTGAGAGGATATGAGTAGGAAAAAAAAAGAAAACAAAAATTACTGTTCTTCACTTAAGTATCACCAAAGACATTGATCAGATAAGGGTTAACATGGAGTTCGTAAGTATGCCTTGTTCTCATTCTTGTTTTAGAGGGGGTACTGAAAGCTAGGAAAAAAAAGGGCAGTCTGGCCAAGTTATAATAAAAGTAATTCTTGATTACTTAGGGATGCCAAATAATAAGTATTCTAAATATTCAGATCACAAAGCATGAAATAACTTCAAGAAATACAATCATCTTTCTAAAAAGTTTCATCTGCTAATAAAACAAGTCTACAGGGTCTATGTTGGGCGTTTCAGCCATTGACATCTCTTCTACCTGCTGGTACATGTACGATGCACACAGTTTTTTTTATTTCTTTTCTTTTTAAAATTGAGGTTTGTTTCTTATTTCCTACAACATTTCACCTTTTAATTTGCTGAAGTACTTCATCCCTTGTTGGGGTTATATTAGCAGTTAGCAAGACATCCTGGCTCCTCTTTTTATATTTTTAAACTTCTTGTTATGCCATTTATTTCTCATCAGTCCCCTGTTTACCAAAAGAGTTTTTTCAAATCAAAGCTTGTAACGACTTTACTGTTTTCTCTTTCATAGCTACTACATTACTTCTTAATAATAAGCTAGCTTAAGCTAGTTTTAGTTTTGCTTTACCTGTAACAGCCTGCTCCATACATGCAAGGATCTATTCGGAGCTTTCTGAAGCATCTGCACTTCTGGTTGAATCAGAAATCTCAGTCTCATAATCCAGATTTGCATCAGGCTGAAGAAGTTCTTCCTGGGCACCAAAATGTTGGGAAGTCCTGCCTCAGTGAGCTTGTTGGCTTGTAGAACCAATAATCTGCTCTTTGGTTTCTGTTTCCTCAATTCTATTCTATTTACTGGAGATCTGACCTACTCTTTTAGACCATTTACTATGCAGTTGCCTATAATTTTTTTTCAGAGAACTTCCAGGGTTTTTTGTTCCAGTCTTGCCATTTCCTTCCATGTTTCTCATGGTATTCTCAAGAGGAAATCCAGATGTATTCTGTGGAACAAGGCTACACTTTGACAGACCTAAAAATTTACACTCTTCAGAATTAAAAGCTTTAAGGTCAAACTCTGTTTCATCATTCCTGTTTTCAAAATCAGAGAATCATAGAACAGCTCAGGTCAGAAAGGTCCTTGAAAGATCATCTGGTCCAGCCTTTAAAATCTTCTACTCCATTTTCCAAACTCAAGTTAGCTGCTAAATACAGCTGCTGAGTGAAAGACTCAAGAACACACACATACTTTAAAGAAAAACTTATCCTAGAGCTCCCCGGTCCTCAGCTTCAGCTCCCTCATGACACAGGTTTCTCTTATACCACCTCAGTTTGTGAGTAGTCCAAGGACTTCAGTTTAAATTAACTTTCAATTAGAAGTATTGCTCCTGAAAAATGAATGGGGATTATACATGTGAAGAAACAGTAGACTCGAGAAAGAGCATGCTCGTATAGAAGAATCAATTTTAGTCCCTTAAGTACCAAGATATATGGAATATATCTATTTATCTATGTATGGGAGATAATGGGGAATTCATGATATACACTTTGTGCTTAATCCCACCCCAATACATCCTAAATGCTTCAGCTCATGACTCTACATCATAAAACAGTTTGTCAGTAGATACCCTCAGGCAAAGATTTCAGTTTTGACAAACACTGCATTTTAAATTTTGGAACATATGTACCTTAAAATAAGACATGTGTACTTTAGAAAAAGAATATGAGAAACATAACCAAGACAAGAACATCGTCCCAATAACAGACTTCACCTGGAAGTATTCCTATATTGAAGGCTGAACTGCTTTGATACATTACAGAACAATTCAAAGGTTTCTGCTCTCTACAGTTAATTATCTAAGTTTCCCCTCCAGTAAATTTATACTTAGTTTACACAGATATGTTTGGCAGAGCTTGAAAATCAGCTGGTGGTTTCCTATTTGATTTCGTTGCTTTCAATGCAAGCTTCATAAAATGTTAACCAAAACCAAAGACAATTACATTTGAGCAGCAAAGTGATTAAGAAGGGGCAAATTCAGCATTAATATCAAATGATCCTGACAGCAGCATATTTAGTAAGTCAACTTGGAGACAAAGATTCTTTAATTGAGACTCCCAAAATAAGGCTCAGCAAACAACTGCAGCTTAGGAATAAGCCTTCATTTGCAAAAGGAGGATTAAACTACTCTAATTTGCCACTCCCACTTGTAACTTCTCTACTACATACTTCAGTCCATTGCCTCTATTGTATATAATGAAACTAAACACTTTCACATTTATTATGATGACTAGTTAAAAACCAGGTTGCAATGAAGGAAAACCAAAGACAAAAGCACTGTTGGTGCTAGTTATAACACGTGTATGACCTCACTGCCATCTGGCGGCTGCTGGTGCTTAGAAGAATGAAAATTCTTTTTACTTCCTACTCTATAGTAGATTTTTTGCAATAACCTTAAATATGACCGTGGGAGTGTGATTTTGGTTTTGATATCAAAATTCCAATCTTTTAGAGCTCTCTATGATTATTACTTCTGCTTGCACTAACCCGTTACTTTTTCTGCCAAGTTCTGAAGGCCATTTCTTACACTGTGCTTGAGATAAAAATTATTTATGAAATTATTAGGAGAAAATAAGTAAGCCTTCATACTTACAAAATGTAAAATAAAATAATGAATTATGTAGTCACTCACCTTATAATCTGACAAAGAGAAAATAGCACTGCAGCTGATATTAATGTATCTAGTTAACAAGAAATCTCACCACTCAGAACAATTTTTCAGATTAAAAGATATCGCTATGTTATATCAAAACTACCCTGAAGGCTATGCTCTCATTGAGTAGATAATTTCAATTAACTTTAAGATTTAATTAAAAACCAAAACCCCAATAGTTTTCAGTGTCAAAACCGATGAAGCATACCCAATAATAGTATTTTAAATATTTTATCAGATCCTAGAACAGATCCAGGCAATTCTAATGCTAGAGATTAGAAACACCTCCCCAGGTTGTTCACTTAAAGGAAAAGTCAGTGAAAGCCTCTGTTTGCTCTCACCAGAATATTTTGTTTGTCATTGATAATGATCCTTTTCTCTTCATTACTAGCAGGGTGCTATCAGTAAGTATTTACCTGCCTGTAGACACAGCTGTACTTTGAGGACAGACAGACATTGACGAGCTGGACTGAAGTGTCTGTTCACTCATTGCCACAGATAGTTTCGAATTTCATATTAACTTTTTTCTTTCCTTTTTTTTGACTCAGATTTTGAGAAAGTGGCATAAGCACACTCCATGTTAGAGTCTTCAAAACATAGCAGTTGCTAAGCCACATACCATAATTTTCTGACCATAAAACTTCAACTAGAATGGCATTAGTTTGGGTAAAGTCCAATGTCACATTACATCAGTGTCATACCATCACCTATCCCTTTTTCCAAGAGGATACCACCTTTTTCCAGGAAACCACACACCAACCCACTCCTAGGATCAGTACTTTGGCCCATGTCTTCCAGCCTCTTGTTGTAAAGCTGGAAGTCTGGTATTTTTGTGGAACATTTGGGGCCCAATTCCCAGATCCCGATGTTACAAATATCTGAAATCAAATGAGATTCGATATAAAAAAATTCTGTTTGATTCTAAATGAAATAAGTAAAGGTGTGCTGTGTTTAAGTCTCTATAGGAACTGTGTGTAATCATAGAATTGTAACCATAGAAGATGACTTTGATTGATAATGAGGGACTGGTAAAGGGAGTAAGGGTATGTAAAATCCTGAAAGTTGAGAACACCTGGAACTAATTATTTTGGGCTAGCGAGCATAGATGAGTTATGTGACAACCTGGCAAAGTGGTCATTCAATTGAGTAACTTGGCAATGAAATTAGTTTTAAGGTATCCTGAAGTAACCTACCTTCATTATAATACTAGCAATTCACGCCCACAGGTCAAAAAGACCCTTGCCCAGGTGAAGACCCTTCCCCTGAGCATGCGTAGTAGTAGAAGTGATCATGTGATCATATGATGTAACTTGTATGTAAATGATTTTGGGGAAAAGTGATCTTGACTCCAGGAATTATATGAATATGTAATCAATTGTATCTATATAACCTGTTCACAGTAACAGTTGGGTATGCATGTTAGGTGGAGCAATCCCCCATGCATCCAGTGCTGCAATAAAGGAGTGCCTGCTTCTTAATACTATGTTGGTGTTAAGAGGTTTTATTCCTGATTTCGGTGACACCGAGAAGGAAGTACAGAAAATCAAGTCTCTGATGGCTTCCACAATCCCTGGTATAGAGCTGTCCAATGGACTGGCATTTCAAAGCAACTGTTAAACAACAAATCACAAGCAGAACACATAGTTATGTTGTAGACCCAACCTTCAACATGGCATTGCCCACTACATTCTTATTTTTTTAAATACCACAGTTCTACCCTGAACCAAAAAATTACCTGAGATGAAGGGACAGGGATGGAAAGACAGCTCCTTTTCCCTTGATCTTGCTCTTCACCTTCAAAATCCTCTATAGTTTCTTCAGAAGCTAGTATTTTTTTTCTGCTGCATATTTACTCCTGATTTTAATGACTCCATATTATTTTCTCCCCTTTGGCATTTTTTCATTCTACTACCTCTAAAAGAAAAATAAAAGGGTACTTTTGGAATGCAACTTTTACAGTGAAATCCTGACCACATTGGAAATCTAAACCTTCAATGAAGCAGAACAGTGGGCGAAAAGCATGGAAATAGGAGCAGTTGTGCATGTGCTGTTTCAACAACACATTTTTCACTTCTTGCTTACAGGAGTAAAGAGTATGTTTTAGAATGAAACACATGCTTGAGGGGGAAATTTGGAGAAAAACAATAAATATGTAGCAAAAGATATTCTGGACTGACTGTATCAGTATAACTAACAATTTCATTTACGTAATAGGAGCTGATCAAGTAAAGCGCATGTCCAAGGATGACTTTTACCACAGACCTTTCGTGTAAGTATCACTTTAGACTACCAGGACCAGCAGCCCTGCAGCGCATCTGATGTGAATTGAGGATCATCGGAGGCAATGCCAGAGTCACAGGAAGTGAAACGCAATTCTGCCAGAGACCACGAAAGAGGCAACATAGCACAACGGGCATTTTAGCAATGCCTGGGGAAGGGTGACAGTAGACCTTATGGGCAGTAGAAGCAGTTGTTTCCGAAAAGGCCTTTGACACTGTTTCTTACAGCTTTCATAGAATCCAGAAAGCAAACATGACCCGTATGAAACTACACGGGGGCAGCTGCAGAACTGGTTTGGTTGCTCAGTGTGCAGGTTGTCTTCGGGAGGGATGGACAGATGGAGGTGTCCTGCGTGGCTGCAGTGTCTGGACCTGGCTGTGGGGTGGGGAAGCCAAAGCAGAGCCGGGGTAGCCACCTGTGGCAGGGTCCACGGTGCTCTGGGGCAGGGGACACCACGTCACCTCTGGTGCTACACTGTCCCTCGCTGGCGACCCACAGCGGGGATTTGGCCTCCTCCCCGTGTCTGGGGCATGGCAGCACCAGCCGAGTGCGAGTTACAGAGGGGCACCCCTCGAAGGGCCAAGGAAAGGGTTTACGCCCCAGCTCCAGTGCTTTGAAGGACCAGAGAACGCGTTTAACTCCCGGCTCCCGTGGCAACCGCCCGCTGCGGCGGGTAAAAGGGGAGAGAGGGTCCAGCTGACCTCGCCTGCATTCACTAACTACCCTAACGTGTAACCACCAGGCGCCGCCAGGAAGCCAAGTGCCCGGAAAGGGGACTGACAGCCCGGGACAAAGCCGCGCGGCCCGCCCGGGCTCCCCCGGCTATGCTTCGTGGGCCTCAGAACAGCGCTGGAGGGGGGGAACCTGCGCCGAGGGCCCGGCTCC
>NW_009619768.1:0-243 GCF_000690535.1 Cariama cristata
AGGGTGCCGTCGCACCGCCAGCGGCCCTTTCGGCGTGCCCGGCTTGCTTGTTAGTGGGGTGCAGCGGGGAGAAAAAAAGAGGGTCGTGTCTCCGGTGGTGTTTTGTGATTTGTAAGGACACGGTCGGGCATTCCTTCTGATGCTTTTCTTTCTCTTACACGTTTACTTAATGTGACGGGAGAATGTGGGCTCTTTCATGTTCCTGGAAGGCTAACAAGTTTAAGGTGAACCTTTGGGCTCTTC
>NW_009619768.1:277-15882 GCF_000690535.1 Cariama cristata
AGCTGAAAGGATGTAGACCAATTTTTTTTCCCTTTGCAGGCTACTTTTAAGATGGCTTATTCCTAAACTGTAAAGGAGCGTACAAAGGTGATGCCTTCACAGGGTACCGTGATGATGAGAAGAGTAGTTTCCATCAGTGTGCTATTTTAGAGACCCTTTTCTTAAACCATCCCCTCTCCTGCTCTCTTGTCTCATTCATACGCTCCTTTGTTTGCTAGTTGTTAAAGGGAGAAGTACGGAGTGTTTAAAGTATGTTTTTTAGTGTTCAGAGGTAAACGGGGCAGTGACACTTGGTGTGTGCGATGTATCTCCTGTCATACATCGTGGGATGCTCGTCCCAAAAAGTTTTGTAGGAAGTGGAAATAAGCAGAACGTAAGAAGTCGATTTGTGCAAATCAAGTTATGGGTCAGACATTTGAAACATTTAACTGAACAGCGGAAACCTGAAATACTGTCGTTACAGAAGGTATACTTGATGCGTTTGTGGAAACTTTGCCTTTGTGTAATACGCAATGGAAAAGTAAGAAAGATGGTATGGCCTCACGCACGATACGCAGTGGAAAAGTAAGAAAGATGGTATGGCCTCAGGGTACCTGACACGTGCTTGACTTGTGTGCGTATGCTAGTTAGAGATGCACAGAGCTGTCAAACCGCAGGTTTTGGCTTTTAAAATGCAGCTGCGAAGACTGTTTAGTCTGCCTTCCCCGTCTCTCGGATTTACAGAGATTCAAAGCAACGTGTCACCTCTTGTAGTTTTCTACTATCCTTAAAATAAAATCTTTCTTATCTTTAAATCAGGTCTGTCAGTGGGGTAAATTGTTCTTGCTCACGCAGTGTTTGTGCTGTGTTTGCCATGTAGGTTGCTGTGTAGCTTTTGGGGAGAAGGATGTGAAATGTGAGATGACATTGTGAAGTGGTATCTGTTTTCTGTTTTGTAGGTGACTCGGTGGATACAATTCCAGAGCCTAACGAATTCCTTTTTCCAGAATATGAAATTTTGATAGAACCTGAGGAACCAGAATTTCCTGCCTACAGCAGTGTAGATCCTGATGACAAACAAGGAGCTGTAGATACATCAAAGGACCCAAAAGAACAAGAGGAACTCAGAGCTACAGGCAGTGCAGGTAAGAAATAAGATGCTATCTGTAATTCTTCCTCACGAAGCCTGTATCACATCTTTAAAGTATAAAATGCTGTGATTTTTAAGTGTTCATTGTAAACTACTGGTGACAAAAGGCTAAATCTACAGTCGTTTGTGATGCAGGTTTTTTTGTAGACATCCCGTAACGTAAGTTGCTTTTAGGGGAGAGACTTGCTAAGCCCCAACCCTGGGAGCTGTTGAGGCGGCTGTTGCTGCAGTGAAGGTGCAGGTAGCTGGGAGTTGCACTCTGTCCCTGGGTGCTTCCCGCAGGCGAGGAGCAACTCAGGTGAGAGAAACAGGGCCCTGAGCACCCGCTGCTGGAATCGGGGGATTGAGTTAGATGGTCTGGGCTTGTCTTGGTTCAATTTCTCCTAATTTATGGGAAATACCTAACAAAGTCGCCTTGTCTGTGCTAGAAGAAAACTGTTTTGAGGCTATTTTAACTGACCTTGAATTAAGCAGTTGCTGTGCAGGCCCCTTCTCCTCACACACCCCAAATCCATGAGGTGTTTGCGGCTCAGCACACCGGCTTGGCAGGCGCCCAGGGCAGAGAGTTTGTGGTGTGACAGGGCAAGGCTGCTGGGTTCCCCGCTGTCCCTTACCGTGGTCTAAAGGCCGCTGGAGACTGCTGGGTGCCCCATGTTGATGTGAACGGTGGAGTGTAACAGGTACACTCTTCAGTGCTAGAAACCGAGTCTGGCACATGCACGGCACCGGTGGCCTTTTCCAGATGTCACATTCTGAAGGTTCAGCAAAAAGTCTGAGCGATATCCGCTGGGAGCCGTAAGTTTCGGTAGATTAACTCCTTCCCTTTCCAGTGTTCCAGTACTGACATCTATGTTTAAAATGCAACTAAAACTAGTAAATGGGTCTGTGTGTGACTGAACCTTAATATGTCACAGAAAGAAAAAGTCTTAGTGATTTATGCCAGGAATGAATCTTGAGAGCAAAACACTCTTACGGGTGCAATATTGTTTTTAATTCTTCGCTGTCTTGCATTAGCCTGTAACCTTTGTTTGTTTGTTTTCTTGCTTAGGTGAAACCTTTCAGTCCTTAGATGAAGAGACTTTGGAAGCAATGGCAAAACACGAGACTGAAGAAGACAAAATCTTCCAAATGTTTAAAGAACGAGTAGCCGCTGAACCAGAGCAGGTCAGAAGATGGGGCAGCCTTAGAAGTTAGGGGTTCTGGCACAGCATCCTGCTGCACCTGCAGAGTGTTTCACTGCCTTTTGTACCTACGGTTAGAAATGGCGATGGGGATGTCTCCTCATCCTCTGCACACCTTAACCAACATACCCTAATCTTCATTATGTGCAGAACTTCATTCATGCTGAAGTAAGAATTTAGCACCAGCTCATCTTATCATCTCAAACAGGATGAGAAGGCACAGGGGCGCTGAAGCCATCGTGGTGGGGGGAGGACCTGCCATCCTGTGAAGTGGTTCTAACCAAAGGAGGAGGTGAACCGTTGCACTCTTCCCCAGCCTTTGGCCCTGTTGGCTTTCCTTCTCAGCAGAACTAAAACTGCAGAGAGGAGCTCTGTCACTGTCACCAGCTGCATGGGGGGGGGGGGGGTTTGCCTTTTTTTTAAGGTCAAATTAGTGATGGCTTTAAAATTTCAATAATTTAAAACAGAAATCTCCCCCCATACTATTTCTTGCTAACACAAGAGGCTGAAAAGAGCCACACTGTCAAACAAAGACATGGTTCCTGGTTGCATGCAGAGGAAACACAGGTCTAGGTCTATGAAAGTGGTGGAGGAAGAAGAAATTCTCACCATGTTTTACCTGGTAGCTGAGGGTTAAGGTGCACACCCAGAAAGTAGGAGACTTTGAGTCTGTTCCCTCCTCTGCTTGGAGTAGGTGCATCATCTCCCTCTCTGACTGTCCCCATACTGACTGACCTGCCTAAGTGTCCTCTTGTTGGTAGTGCCTGATTTCCTATATAAATATTTAGATAGTAACAGAACAACAAAGGATACGAATGTCTGGAAATACCTCCATCTTGGGGGTTAGGACAGGCCCCCTGCATTTAGATGCAGAACTGCAAACAGGGAGAGCTGGGTTGCATTCGTGACTGTTCTGTACGCTTCTACGTGGTAATGGTCAATCTGCTCTTCCTCCGTCTCAAGACTAAAAATACATGAGCTAGCATTTCTGGGTCCCTTAATTACAGAACTACAAGTCATTGCATCTTATCCCTGGATCCATTGAAAAAAATGCTGTATGAATACTTGCGTGATTCACATAGTTAAGAAAACTTAAATAACGAACCTGTCTTATTTAGAATACTGCATTTGCAACTGATAGACTTTGCCATGGGTAATTACAGGAACTGACCTTTTTCTGCAGTCTTAAAGCTATGTCCATAAGTACCAGTTTTATACCAAGATGAAAAGACAGTCTTGGCAACTTAAACTTCTGCTCTATTTCAGATTATTAGATACTGCAGAGGAGGAGACGGCCCAGTCTGGGTATCAGGTGAAAATATTCCTGAAGAAAAAGATATCCCAAATTGTTCATGTGGTGCCAAAAGGATTTTTGAATTCCAGGTATGTAAATTCATTTAAAGATAATATAGGTAATGTAGTTCAGACTTTGCAGGATCTAATTGTGTAAGTGTTGGCTTGTAATTAGAGCAAGGTAGTTGAAGTTGCTACAAACTATGCTAAATTGTAGAGAGCCCTTACTTACAGGAAAAAGCAGTTAGAATAGTAAGACTTTCACATATAGAACATAGGTTCCCTTCTGATAATTTGCACCATCCATAAAATGGTGCACTTGTCACTATGGAACCATCTCTTAAGTAATAGGAGTCTGGTATTTATATATTTTTTAAAAAAGCCTTCAGGATGTGAATTGGAAATACGTCTAGCTGGAAGTATTCAGCTGCAGAATTTTGGATGCTAGAAGCGTATGTACGGTGAACACAATGTCGTGCAAAGGCAAAACATAGTTACGAAGGTAATTTCAAATGGAAGGAGGCTTACAAATCAGGCAGTGCTTAGTCAGATAACGCTTCTATAGATAAAATAAGTAGGGCCGTGCCTTTGATTCCTGGTGCATCTACTCCACTGTTTTGGGAACTCCAGATTTCTTTTATTTGAGCTGCTGTGTTACTTGGCAGCTTTGATTGGGATTTGGGTGTAAGAGAACATAAATGAAGGCAGGACCCTTCTTTGGGAGGAGATGCAGGGAGAGGGTAGAGAGCTGCGGCCTGCCTCTAAACCTGTGTTTTTCCTTGAAGATTATGCCACAGCTCCTGAACCACCTTCAGGTTGACAGCCTTGGAGAGAGCATTGACTGGGGAACGCTGGTGGTGTACACTTGTGCTGACAACTGTGGTGAGGGAAACGAGTACCTGGAAGAGTTCATATGGAAACAAGACTTCTCTGCAGGCTCCGTTTAACTTCCATCAAGTCACTAAGTTGAGTCATCTGAATAGAATACTTGCCTTGTTTCAGTGCATCTCTGCACGTTGTGAACAGGTAATTGAAGTCCCTGATAACTCTGTATCTGGGAACAGTGATAGAACGACTAAAAGTAGACCTTGACAGCCTCTCTCTTGTGCTCCACAGGAGCTTTTATTTCAGCCTGGTAATGAAGCCAGATGCATTTATTCAGTGAATTTCACTTCAAATCTCAATTCTGAATTAAATAAAGATGAAATATTTCTGGATTGGTGAAAGTATCTTTTGTTGGTGACTGAACTTAAGATTGTCGTCTGCCAGGATTTTCTTTGTGCTACGCTAAAATTAATTCACAGGGAAAAGCGGACTCCTCTAAGATCACTCGAGTGCTTATGCTGAAGAGGTGTACAGAAGTCATAGCTAAGACAAAGCTGCGTAGCCTTTCACTGTGGAACTTAACTCCGCTTCTCTTTCTCAAAAGGTATGCCGGATCTAACTTGGCAGTTGTTACATGTTCCGACTGAGTGGTTCTTCAGGATAAAAGGCAGAAAAATTCAGTGTTTTATCTGACTTTATTAACTGGGTTAAACTATTTCTGCATGGACTATCTGCTGCAGAAGCAGTTTAAACAAAGGCAGCCATACCAGAACATGTTTGTCTTGCTACGTACTGCCTGTAGCAGCAGATTTTCAAGCTGAATTGTACCTTAAGTCTGCCATCTTTGGTGAAGTTTAAAAATAAGTGCCCTCTGCACTGATTCTTCTGCTATTTGACTGCCATATAGCTGAGGCAAGAGAAAAGTGAAACCATAATGCTGAATTTACTGTGGTGGTTGGTTTAACTACTCCTGTGGCTGTAGCTACATTTGCAGAGAAGAGGCGGCTTTTTTTTCTTTTTTTGTCTCAAGTAAATGCTATACTGAGTGATGTATTCCTTCATCCTGCTCAAACCATTCGTGTGTGCTTACCAGTGATTCTGAAGGTGATTTTATGAAAGCCCTAGGCCCGCTGTTGGTTTTTTTAATACCGATTCAGATGTTAGAAATACTCAAATGAGCAGACAGACAACAATTTACATATAAGCTGCTCTGTGATCACAGAACTGCATTTCTGAAAGGGCAGTTTTAAGCCTGGGTACATGTCATGGAACAGCAAATGGTATCTTAAGTCACTATAGTACAGCTTGACTGATTTTATTAAAAGCCATCCCATGGTTACTTAAGGCTCCAAGTTTTCCTGCAGAGTTAAGAGTTCAGCCGGTAAGATGGTAATCCTGCAAAAGCACGGACAGTCATGCGGCTCTGTTCAAGAGCACTCAGGAATGTTCACCAGCTGACAGCACAGAGGGGTGTGGCACCGAAGGCGATGCAGTGTTCGGGTATCTTGAACTTACCCTGGCAAAGCTACGTTATTGAACAGCAGCTTCCTGCTAATATCCGTGAAACCAATTATTAAAACACCTGGAGAAACACTGGTGTACAGCAGTACAGGGGGGGAGTAAAGACGACTAAGGATTAAGGTCAGTCGGCATCTGCAGAGCGGTAGCAAAGCCAGCCAAAACTTCCTTTTGTCTGGAATGAAACACCAACTTAGTAAATAAAGAGACCACGGTTACTTTTGGGTTAGTTTTAGATAAAAGCTGTTTGAAAGAAGGTGCAAGTCATAGAAAGGAGGTTACTAGTACTGGAAACTTACCGGAGGAAGAAAAAAGTTTATTTTTTAGTTCTCAGCCCGTTAAGCTCCAAGCACAGTTCAGAGGGAAGATTACGTACATACTGACTCCAGTCAGAAGGGCTTTGACATTGTACAGGAACACTAATGTAGTGAGACTGGCATAGTTGGTAAAATACAATAGTAGTAATTTAAAGAAATTCTAGAAGCTAAGCAGAGATCTTTTGTTCCAATTCAGTCAAGTGTAGCTATTTAAGACTTGCATAAATCCCATCTGTTGAACATACGGCAACACAGACTTCTTTAACCAGTCATCTCTCTTGCTTTAACATACTAGAAATATTCAAGCTAGACGTTGCCAACGATATGACTGCTGGTAAGCAAGCCTGAGCATTAAGATTCTCTCAAAATGGCAAGTCACTTGCAGTAGTGCGGGTGCTGTTGAAAAATCCACATTATATTTAAAAAAAGTTCTCAATGTGTTTCACTCTACCAGCTGGGTAATTTTCCAATTCATTAAGACAGTTCCCATAATTGTATAAACAGGGTTTATTGTACATGTGGAGCTGAAGGAGGAAAGAGAAGGTAGGTATATATTATATATATATGTACAGTGAGCCATTTTCATTAATAAATTTATTCTGTCTTGCTTAATACTGGAAAGAGGGAATGTGGCTGGCACAAAAGAAATTTAAAGTTGAAAAAATTTAAAAGCTTAAGTTCTGAAAATTATAAAAACCATGGTCTTATGGAAGGAAGTTAAAACATATATACATGGCAAGTTAAGTGGTTTATACACTGAGTGACACAGCTGCATTTGTCTTTTAAACCAACTTTACGGATTTTCTATTAATAGAACAGGCATTAAAACTATTTAAAAGCTAGAATATAAATAAAACTTGAAAGGACCGCTCCAGGAACAGCCCAGTAAAGCAACTCTCACAGTAACTCAGTAGACATAATCAAGAATACAGTTCCCCTTGAGCATCAGGGAAGTAGGCACTAACTGGGAAATAGTCCAAGTCCTGGTGTTGCAGTTTCACTGGAAGTCCATCTCTTGTTACTGCTGTGCCATACGCAATACCTCTTAAAATATACCCCTGATTTCTCTGAAAGGTGTAGAAACTGTTATGTTGTCTTTCTGAATCCCTTTAAAATAGGATAGATGTTTTCAAATGCTTCATAGATTTCTGCTCGTACTTTAGCACCTAGAAGAAGAGAGGGAATGAAGTTAGTTTGTACCTTTTGCCAAATAATTAATTTTAGCTTTTAGAATGTTTATTTGAATGCAACTCTATATAAAACCTATGCATATCCATAAATCACTATTTTTACTTTTTTTTTAATACATACATTTCATAAACAGCATACATTACCAGCCTTCTCACTGTATATTGTGATAACTGCATTAGCATCTTTGTGCTTATGCTCTACGTGCAAATGGGATTTTTCTATACATAATTTCCACAGGAGACCCAACTACAAAGCACAGCCCTAGAGGATGTTTCTGCAGAAAGGTCTAACTGCTGGAGTTTTGGGTTTGTTTTTTTTTTTTTTTTGAGAGCGTGAACATCTCGGGGAGCAATGTCTGGCACGGAGACAGCTGCAGAGGCCTGCCACTTGCCGTACTGCAGGGACTGCTCCTTCTTTTGTCTGCCAGTCTCATGGTTTTCGTCCTCCATAGTAAGACTCAACGGGAGGAGAACGGGAAGGGTGTAGGTGGAGTGCCTGCGGTTGAAGCAGTCCTAGAGCTTGGCTATTTCCCCTTCTTTGGCTGCTCTATCAGAGAATGGCAGCAGCCTCCAGCCAAGCTGCCAAAGAACCGTTAGCTCAGCCATTCAAACCCAGCACACAGAAACGCCAGACCTGTGCTCTTACACCTTTTCAGGCACCTGCATACTTGATTAGGATTCACAATCATTGCTTACATGGATTTAGCCAAACACATGGTTTGCTTTGTGCGTCCTCATCCCCAGAATACCGTACTATCCGTTCTTTCTCAGTACCGTCATTTCTAAAGGAAAGTACCTAGCAGCTTACATACCTCTGGTATCATTGTGCGTTCTCTGTAATACAGTCTAAATCTAACCTACTGGAGTAAGATCTTACTTGTCTTCACTTACCAGTTAAAACCACTTTTCCAGAAACAAAAATAAGCAGAACAATTCTTGGCTTGATCATTCTGTAGATTAAGCCAGGAAACAATTCTGGCTCATAGCTGTAAGAGAAGAGAGTGACAGTGTTTATACGTGCTTGCAGACACATGTTCCATCTGCAGGACTGCAGGAATGGGCAGAGCAGATGTAGACTTCACTGAAACTTGGAGGGAGTTAGCAGGGAAGATCATTTTGATGGGTTCATGTTGGGCAACCTCAGTTACACCCGCGGCAGAACAGCAATGGGAACAAAGATGCAGATTCCCTCTGGTACAAGGGAATAATCTAAACATGTCGCTCTCTCAGCTAGTCAATATGCAGCAAGAATGAAACATAAGCAAGCCTTTTTTTTACCTACTGGTGTGTGAGTACCAATCCTTCTAATCTGATGGGAAATTTCACATCACAGCTGCCCACCATGTTCTGAATTTTAAAATCCAAAAATTTTGCAGGAAAACCCAGTTTCTGAACAACTCTTGCGTACTTCCTTGCTGCCAGTCTGGATTGCTCCTCACTGAAGTGAGAAAAGGATATCCACATTGTTTCCTCAGTTAACTACTACTCGAAGCAAACAGCATTAAACTACAATACGTAACTGGGAAAAAAAAGGCTGTGTTGATGGGGAGGGGAAGGTCACATGCAAAATTTTTACATCCAAAATTAACTAGCACTGGTTTGCATGCTAATTTTGGTACTAGGGTCCTGAACACCATTAATGAGCTTATTCCTTCTGGATTCCTAACTTCTTCAGGGAAGAATTTCTCTCCTGCCCAGTCGAGTTAAGCTTCTGTTTAGTTTTCAATTCTTGTGTTTCAATGATCATGTTAAGAACAGATAAACTACAGGGACTGGAGACTTGGAGCTCTTGGTCTGTGATGAATGAACTAGTCAAATATAAAATCACTCTTCCTCTGCCACTGCCCCTACAGTTTAAGCAGTTCCAGTGCATAGTCATTGAAATTTTTAAATTATTAGAAAAAAAAAAGATAACTGCAAAGCCTAAAAAGTGACTATAATAACCTCTGCAAACCAGTTTATCAGACTGTACGAAGGAGCTTCAGAAACAGAACTGTTTTCCCTGTCATAGGGAAGGCCTTTCAGTCATGAAAACAGATTTTGTTTAGAAACATGTATTAGTCTATTTGAAATATCTGGGAAGAAAACTTAAGAAACTAAGAAAATTTAGTTGTACCTATACGGCTTTGTTGTACACATACAAATACTGTATACAAATAATAGTACTTCTAAAGCATCGTGGTGCAAGAGAAAAGACAGCCCGAATTTGTTTGCTTGTAATGCCTAAACATACCTTTTCGCTCCTGTGCATACCATTTTTCCAGAGCTGAATATAAGCGCAGTAGTACGTGGTTCTCTTATTCTCATAATAACAGCAGCAAAACGCTGAAATGTGAGCGTTGAGACTATTAGTGATATATTGACGTAATCATTACATTAAAACCAAATTTGCATAATCTAAGTAGCAAGTTACACTGTATTGCAAAGAAATACTAAGTTCAAACAAACTTATGGATCACTCAAAATTTACTTGAAACGCTTCAATCACACACACGAAAAGGTAGAGTCAGACAGGAAAGGTATTTACCATTGCATTCCTATTTTACTAAGCTGATCTCATTACTGTATACGCAACATATAAATAATGCTAACATTTGCAACTGAGCAATAGAGACAATCTTAAAAATAAATTAGTAATTTCCTCCACATGTCTTGCAATTTGTTATAAGCAGGATAGAAGAATACCTCTCCGTAAATATTTTATAATCTGTTTTGTTTCTGTGTCTTAAAAAAATTGGACAGTGTTAGAATACCAGCAAACAGAACAGCTGGAGATCAAAGTTCTGTGTAAACAGAAGTCACTTCAACTAGCACAGCAGAACAGAGCAGCCCGCTTAGCTCTAGCTTTTTATTCTAAGTACTATGCCTGCATTTCCAAATATTCTTAAAACGCTTTGAAGCAAGGAATACTGGAAACTGATGTGGGCATGCACACACACACACACACACAAACCCCTGTTTGTTATATTTAACTTGGACCAGCTCACGCTGCAGTCCCATAAACTGTTCTGCTGACATAACCAAGGCGGTAGCGTGGGTTACCTAACAGCACATTTGTCAAAGTACGGCTGAAATAATACAGCCAAGTAACATTTTTCTTTGCTAGATGAATGTACTGACGAAAAGTCAGGAGTGTGTTACATAACCCTTCCTTCTCTCCGATGTGGAAAACAGCATTTTGTGTGGACTGTTCTAGCCTACAAGTTTTACACAGCCACCTACCCCTACCTTAAGAGTTACCATGGCATGCTCAAATTTTTGCTGCATTAATATCTTGCTCACATGCAATTATGTAACGGCATCACTGATATAAACTTACAGTAACAGTTATTTATCACATATGCCTGCATGTGTGCTTTACTCTCTGAGAGCATAGTTCAGGGAAATTCAGCAAAATCCCAAATACTAAAATAAAAAAAAAAAAAAGCCCACATCCAGGAAAACGGAAGCCTTCCCAAGGCAAGTCAATTCAACTACACAACTTCTAAACTTTTATTAGAAACAGTGTCCAACTACTTTGGCTGCAAAGACAACTCTTCCAAGAGGAGCCACCCAAAAGGAAAATGAAGAGACATAATTTTCTTGATTCAATGCTTCAGGTCCTCTGCTGTTGTCCAAAGTTTCCAGAACTAAAAAAATCTCACCGTTTATTTAGAAGCAGCAGGCAACTTAGAAGCTGATGTGCAAAAAAATCAATTCATTCAGCCGTTCCACCAAACCTAGCCATCGGGAGCAAGGAGATGGCAGGAGTACTTGGGGACAACATGAAGGAACAGAGCTCAGAGGGGAAGTGAGACTGTGAAAAATGAGTGACTGCGCTGCGACCACAAGAATTCCAGGGCAGCAGCCAGGTAGAGGAAGCCACGGCATATACAGACCAACCATGGCTCTGGCAGGAGCCCAGGAGCCGGAATTCTTCCTTCCTTTCTCCTTGTTGGGAGACAGGGAACAAGACTTCATCATCAGACATTTCACAGTAATATGAAAAAGGAACTTTCTGAGCGCTATGAACAAACATGCCCCCATACTAGCAGAGGCCAGCTCTACAACAAAAAACTTGGCCAGTGTATTAAACTGTTGGTTAGGTTCTTCCTAAGTGTGCTGTGTTCTTTCTAAATCTACCAACTTACAACCTGGTGTAAAACACAGCTATATCAGTATAAAAATGCTTTTTAGAATGTTCTAAGTTTTTTAAAGATTTCTTTTTTAACTACAGTCACAAACTGCATCTGTAGTAGGAAGGTTTTGCAATCTATTATAGCAAACACCACCCACAACCTGTGCCTTTGACATATCTGTTGTAGGATGAACTCTCATACATTTCTCTTACCTTGGGATTATATTCAGCATTTCGGGCACGAAGCGCAATAGTTTTTAGGTCAAGTTTGCAACCAAGATTCACAGTGGACACAATATTCCTGAAGACAGTTCAGAGAAATACATTAAAATGCAATAAAGAACTCATGTGTCTTCCTCATTTTTAACCAAGCTTGATTAATTTTATTTAATTTTTTTTTAATTTGTTTCTCCAAGTAAGTTTGAATGACATCTTTCCTACTGACAGGAGCACTGAGTAGTGTTTTGGCTCAGGACTCTCCTTTTGTAGGGCAGCAACTCCTAAGGCATGATTGCCGATTCCTCCTTATCTGCCAGTTATTATGAAAAGTGTCTCATGAGAAGAATCTCTCAGTTTGGCAGGAAAAATTCTTGATGCTGAGAGCCCCCACCATAATCAGGGAAGCTGCTGGAAAGAGGAGAAAATGAGGTGGCAGTAGTACCACCTGAAATCTTCCTTGGTATGTCTTTCGAGGAGGAAGAAGAGGTGCAGAACTGAGAATGACCCAGGAGGTAAACCCGTTGCCAGGTAATAAGATAGCAAGTTTCTAGAAAGTTTAAGAGCAGTTCCTAGATGCAAAATTTCCTTGGAAACTTGTTTTCTGGGAAACCCTGAAATCTAAAGGTCCTGATTGGGAAGAAAAAGAAATACGAGGAACTACTCTTCCAGTGCAAAAGTCACGTTATCAACTATTTCTCTCCAAGCCTTCCGTAAATTGCTGTAAAAGTCTCTTTAAAGTTCAGTGAAAATACTTTCATACCTAAACCTAGAACTAGTTCTAGGTTTTTTCCCCTTATTACAAACTCAGCTGTAGCCACGAACTAGAAAAGGGAACACGGAATATGAAGTGCAACTCAGCTCTAGCTCCTAGACTAGCAACTAGTTTCTTCCCCTCTACCCTTCTAATTCCCTTTCAGCTGTGATAGTTCCTGTGTTCTGCTTTGATATCTCACTAACAGTTCCACACACAGTGAAGTGGAGCTACTTGCTTTTCTGTGAACAGGTCACAAGTATCCAGTAAATTACAAATGAGAATATGTTTCCAGGTATACATATTTTGAAATACCAGATTATCAACCCAGACTACTTTATAGCTAAAGCACGATGAACTCCTAAAGTGCATAGAGTTAAAAGTCACAATGGTGCTAAATGAAGACATATATAACATCCTCCGTTGGTATGCTTAAAAGATGTATGGTTGACAAATCGCTAAGAAACTGTATTACTAAGTGGTTTAGTAACGAAGCTAAGGTAAAAATAAAAGCAAAAATTACTCATATTGCCAGAGGAGACCCATAAACTCTCAGGACCTCCCTTCCCACCGAAATGCAGTACCCAACTCCTGACGTGGCTTTGGTCCCAAGTCTTTAAAGGGCTATGTGAGAAAGGACATGCTGCACTAACTCAGGGGACACTCACTGTAGCTGTGGCACTATCCCAGAGCTCTCCGATGCCGGTGTCGCAGGAGTTATTGGAGTCATCGGAGTCATTGGAGAGGGGTACAGAGGTGTGGTTCCCGGTAAAGGGGCTGTGGTAAGAGTCTGTGAGTGGAAGAGTTGGGGAGTTTGACCAGATGTTCCCTGTGTCGCTTGCTGCGATGTCGATTGCTGCGCTGCTTGCTGCTGCTGCTGCTGCTGCCGTTGCTGTTCCTCTAGGATGGACAGACTGTTGGTGCTCTGGACAGGCTGTGGTGTCAGTCCTGTGCCATATGGCATCATCGGGCTAAAAATTGGAATTCCTGGAGTCATTGCACCCTACAGAACAAAGCATGAAAGAGAAACCACAGATCCTGTTGACTCCATTTTGTTATCAAAAGTTTTCTGGAGGAGTCTAAAAATAAATCAACTAAGTTGATCATATCAAAGCTGAGGCAATATAGTAGTAACTCACTAAAAACAGAAAGGCCTTGGAAATGCAGTTCTTCTATAGAATAAAATATTACCTCTAAGGATCTGTCAGTTCTAGGATGGTTTATCTGCAGCCAGTGACGCTGACACTCTTCTCACTCTACCTTGCAAGCATGTCTCAACTTTGACCCACAATTTAACTTGCAATTGTTTGAACAAAGACTCTGCCCATCGTACCAAATGCATTCATGGCACTGCAACAGTCCATTATGCAAGTTAGTTCAAAGGGCAACCACCAAAATTAAATTAATACTTCCAACTTGTCAGTCATGTTTCAAATTAAAGGAACCCTACGTATCTGCATGCTTCTTATACCTCTGGATATAAAAATTGATGGTTTTAAAATTCTGCTTTATACTAGTATTGCTCAATATCTAACAATTTTTCAGATCCGCAAACAGAAAACTTGAAGTTACACGCAAGAAATGGAAAACAGTTTCACAAAGAAATTCAGATCATAGTTGCATACTAAATCTTTTTTTTTTTTTACCTGAGGGGAGGCTAAACCTTGAGCGTAGGGTGGCAAGCTGTTGTTCTGATCCATGATCCCAGTTATTTCTTTGGTGAGGCCAGAAGTATTTCCTTCAATTAATTTAAATTAACTTCAATTCCTAGAGGGTTTTTAACCCTTTAAAACATTCCAGCAAAGTAGCTTTTTAAGCCAAGCTGAGAGTGTTAGGAAAACATCAGCTCCAGAGAAATGTGTGTTATGAGTCTAAAATACTAATCAAAGCCTGAAAAGAGAAAAAGTAGTATCTTGAGAACAGTATCTAAACACAAAACCAAAAGCAAGCCTATCAGCTACTGAGTTAGATAAGAGATACCCACATACAAATACATGTAGGAACATTCACACACACGTGCAAGCACACACACACACTCCATAAAAATAACCTTTTTCAGGCACACTCTATAGAAACTTTGCAGCATGCTTCTGCTGAAGTCCCTGGTAGGTAACCTGACTCACATGAGCACGCCTCTGTCTAACCGAACCCTGCTGCACAAACACTCAAGCTGTTAATGCTCATTCTACTCCAAGCTTTGCTTTAGCTGGAAAAGCACTGATTTTTTTATTCCCCCCCCCCCAGTTTACCTCCTCTGACTACTAACCGACAAGCTTACTGACACATTGCTTGGAAGTCTCTTCCCAGCAATTTTAAGGCTTGGGCTTCCAAAAATATTTTCTCTTCTATGGGAAAAGCATTGCCAGTCAAATCAGTAGGAAACCCTCTTCCATCCACTTCCATAAAATAAAGCACTAACAGATTTCAAACAACGACATATGCTTTACAAGGAAAAAAAGAAATATGTGAAAGCCAATTTCAGCTACACAAGTGAAATGTATGCAAGTGTGTTTTTTTTTAACTATACCTCTGTTGCTGTGTTGTAGAAATAAACAACACAAGCAGAGAATTTAAATGTTACACCTTGATATCAAATATTTTTCATTAATTTATAGTTTTCTTAACTAGACACCTATTGCCCAGAAATACTCAAGGTCATTTTTAGGCCAGAGGTCTTCAAAATTTGAAGACAGCCTACTCATCCATTTATTTTTTTCCCTGAGAACTCAAAATTACATTAATATTTATACTGCAGCCGAAAAGCCATGCTTTTTTGCCCCATGACCATAAGGTATTATCATCTTCACCCTTACCGAAGGTATCAAACAGACCATCCAGGTTTTACAGCCTGGAGACAGGGGTAAATTAGAAGCCTAAACATTACTCTAGAAGAAATAAAGTCAACTCCTCGACAGCCCAGCCGTTTAGTAAGTCTAGATACCGGGCGTGCCAGAACCCGCAGTCAGGACACCACCTACGCAGAGGTCCATCTCGTAACCACCTACCCGGGGCTTGCTCCCGTCTCCTCCACAAACGCCGGGGAACGTGTTTTTGTTTTTTTTTTT
>NW_009619769.1:0-830 GCF_000690535.1 Cariama cristata
GGCCAAGGCAGGCCTGACCCTCCGCCCCGACCACATTTGTACGCCGCTTTTGCTCATTTCTCTCCCGAAAAACAGGTTTTTGGGGGGCCAGAACCCCCATTTTCAGCGAGGGGGGGGTCACAGGGACCCCAAAACCGTGGGTGAAGGGGGGGGAGCTGCCCGCTGTGGCCCCCCCCCATCCCCAAGAGGAAATGCTACCACTAGAAAGAGCGCTGGGAAGAAAAGGCCTCTCCCCCCATGCACGCCAGGCCTTCATTGAGGGGGGGAATGAATAAAAAATCATTTTATGAACAAAATTTAATTTTTTTTTTAAAAAAAATCATCTGGTTTTAACCCAAATCCTTTGGGTTTGGGTGTCGAGCGTTTGGCTGAAGCAGAGGGGGGAAAAAAAGAAAAGAGAAATCGCTCCCGACCCAGCGCAGCATCGGCATGCACCAGGAGACGGATGGTAAAGAAAAAAAAGAGGGTATTAGGGTGTTTTGGGGTGGGTTTTTTTTTTTTTGGCAATTAAAAAAACAGATAAAAAATGAAGATTGTGAAATGTAATTAAGACCAAAAAGGTTTTTTTGCTTACCCGGCGGGTTGCAGTTCTTCCCCTCCCTTTTGCTGAAGTAAAACCAAGTTCCCTTCGCTTCCTAAGCCTGCACCGCACACAGCACCTCCGCGCTGCCAAATGGGGCAAATTCATTGAAAATTGAGAAAAAATAGAGGATTTTTTTTTGGGGGGGAGGTGCGTCCCCCCCAAAAACTGACCTTTTTTTGGGGGGGTAAAGCCCAGTGATAGCATTTCCCTGTCACAATAAATTAAAGGTTATAAGTCGCTTCAGGAT
>NW_009619770.1:0-321 GCF_000690535.1 Cariama cristata
CAGCCTCACCACACCGAGCACTTGTGCGCTGGGTTCATGGGCGAGTTCTTGGGGCAGTGGAAAACCCGTCCGAACTCCTCAAACTGCGAAACGCTGCCCAGGACCCTGCCGGGAGAGGGGGGCAACTCAGAGCTGGGGTTCCCCCGCCCGACCCCCCCACTGCTGCTATGCACCCTGCTCGAGGCACGGGCCCCCCCATCCCCTGCCCCAGGGATGCCCACCCAAAGGGTGCTCACGCCACTTTGCCTGGCACCACCAGCCATGGAGAAGGCTGGCACCCATCGTGCCCCTCCACCCATTTCAGGGCCAGCCGGTACCTGT
>NW_009619770.1:352-765 GCF_000690535.1 Cariama cristata
TGGACTGGTATCGCCGCTGGATGCGCCAGTTCGGCAGGGGAGAAAGGCTCCCATGGGTGAGCCAGATGGGGCACCTTGGGTCCCAGAACCCACCGGGACCCATGGGGTCCTGGTGCCCATGGGGGCACGACGGCCCTTCTGGGGGACTAGAGCAGCGATGCCCTGGTTGTGCTTGGTACTGCCTGTGTACTTGGTACAGATGGGCTGGGAGAGCAGAGAGGCACGTTTGTTATTGTAGGGTCTCCAGGGTTTGTAATCTGCCTGGCTGCAGGAGCTCCTAGGAGTTTGGGGTCATGTGCATTTGTTACTCTGGGGTCTCTGGAGGCGAAGGAGGGGGTGGACACGTGTTTTTGTCGGGTCCCCAGGAGCAGCGGGGCAGTGCGGGGTGCGCCTTGCAGGGCTGAGCTCCGTAT
>NW_009619771.1:0-8395 GCF_000690535.1 Cariama cristata
TGTAGTTACTAGAAAAGATTTTCAGGTACAATCCATTCAAGCAGTTTTTGCTTTTCATTACATGTGCCAAGAAGTTCACGACACATCACCAACTGCGATAGTACTTTTTGTGATCTCCCCTCACAGAAATGGAATTTAAAATATTTTTTTTATTGCCAGTTATGCACTGATTTGGACTGCATTTAAAACAAGGGGGAGACAATTATGGTTACCCTAACCATCTAAGCCAAATAATCTTTTTAGATGAGTCTTAGCAACATAAAAAATTTATTCCTCAAACATATCAAAGAAATGAGGTCTCTTAGTCCTGTAACTTGATAAAGTTCATTTCCAACAAACAGGAGAGCTTTTTCTTACCTCACCAAATATTTGCATTGAACTGTGTTAAAAGAGTGTTCATCATAACAGGGATACAGTCATAGGGCAGTAATAATTACACCAAGAATTTTTGCAAGTTCCAACATGGCTGTTTACATGTCTGTTTTCAAAAATAAATACCTGCTAAAGGTGCATGCATGCTGAGGTATTTGTCCCTTCACCTCCTAAGGCATATTAATGTATGGTTTTCTATAGCTACATGGAAGAAAATAGGCAATTATTGGAGAACACATCACTCAAATCTCTTTCACAACTCAAAAATACATATGTAAAGACAAGACAAAAGGAAGGAAAAAGAAACAGATGGTGGCAGGAAGAGAGAAAAGAGGAATCTTGTCTTGCTTTTTTCTTGAATCCAGAAGTACATCCTTCATTGAAGTTTTTTAACAACAGTGGAGAAAAAAGCATGTCTCAAGCAAAGAACAAAGACAACTTTATTGCCTTAGTGCAGAGATTTGAACTAACCAATTTTTTTTTAAATCCCTCCCATAAAACTTAGAATGTTTTGGGCTACTTTTCTCTTTCTGACCACTTTTGACCCTGAGGAGTTAATGTTGCTAACAGGAGAGAGAGTGAGAGCAAGCTGCAGCCACCTCACCCCAGGTTTTGCTGTCAGTGGCTCACCCCAAAGGCATTCCTAGGTTTGGGGACAATCCTTTTTGGAGGACAGAAGGCTTATTTCAAGCCAGATGAGTTCCCAGAGCCAGTTTATTGCCTGGCCACACAAATATGTGTGCTGGCAGAAGGGAAGGATCAGAGGACGAGAGGTGGCATGTGTCGGGGAGCTGGGAGAAGCAGGACTTGTTCTGCACCAGGATTTGAGCTGGCTTAATGTGACCATGGAACAAGAGTGTAAGTTGGTGTTAAGGCATTGGAGTCATTGTAATTAAAGGTTTCTATTTTCACTATAGATCTGGTTTGTCACTGAACTACAGCGCACAGAAGCCATTATTTAGATGTTCAGTTCCACTCAGCTTCAGAGTTAAATCACGAGTCTGGACCAAGGGTCAACGTGCCAAATTTTGTCAGCCTGAGTTCAGTGTGTACTTGCACTTCACCTTTCAGATACCTGTTTCTTTCACTAACATGATAGCTAGTCCATGCAGCACCGTGGCCTCTTCAAGAGCAAACACTGACGTTTAAATCCCCCCTCCAGCTCGTGGGTCTCTTCTCTGCACTTTGAGCCATCAAAGCAGCCAAAATCACAGCAGGACTTGCCCAGAGGGGACACACTGGGCACGAGGCTCTTGTGGATGTGGCCCATTAGGTTACTACCTCCCTTTCCTCCTCACTGTGTATCTGGAAACCCACTGGCTTGGGTTGGCTTATAATAGAGTAGCTATTCTGTTTCTCCAGCATCAACTGGTCCCTTTTTTGCACTCGGGCAGGAACTCAGCAATAGCTTTGTACACTTGTTTTTGGACTGTAGTCCCATCCTCATTTACTTTTAGAGACCTCTGCATTGGAATTTACATGTATAATGCACAGTTAATTACAGTTTAAATTAAGCACACAAAAATCAAGATCTGATGATCCGTTTTATCAAATCAGACTGTGTAGTATTAACAGCTATTATAAAATAAATGGAATATGTAGATAACTCTTACCATTTCAGCAGCTCATTTACAGAGCCATTAATTCTCTGTGATGCAGTGAACATACCAATGGAGATCAACTTGCTTATACGAAAAATCCAGTCCCATCCTTTGTCTTCTTTTCTACCAGACTGCTGCCCAAGCACACCAGAAGCTGAAATTTCCTATGGTTTAATGACAATCTGGTATCTTATACCTTAAACTTTATGTGTCTTCTCTTGCTTACCTAAGTACAAGATTTTAGTAACAGTCTTTGCTAGGAAAAAAAGAGAGCACACAAAAATTTGAATTTCATTAGCAATGCATATCTTGCTATAGTGTCTGGGTCTGTCTTTTCTATCCCTTAAGCAGAACAACAACAAAATTAGTAGATGATGTTGCAATGTCCCACCTCGCATGGGACTTCAGAACAACTTTGTGGTCAGCCCTTTTCCATGAATACCCCTCAGGCTGCTGCTCAGAGCACTCTCTAGGGAAGCAGGGTTCAGGTCCCACATGCAGAAATGGGGATTACACATGAGTCTTCTACTGCCTGGATATCACTGACCACACAGTGTTGCACAAATTGTGGATATATCCTCTCTGATAGGCTTCAGGATCCAGCATCTAGCCAAAACTACTTGGCGCATTTTTCTCAGATATACAAATAGTTTGGGAATAACTAAAACAACATTTGGGGACAAATTTGCTATTCGCAGTAAAAATAAAAAATAGCAATTTACCCAGCTGCAGCTGTAAATGTCCTATGTTTTGCATGCCATGCTTCGTGATGCATCTGTGGGGAAGCAAGGATGTTCTCTAGGAACAAAGTTAAATATCCAGTACCAGTTCTCAAAGTGATCAAAAAGAAAGGTGTAAGCTACTTTATTCTTTTAATACAGAATCAGTTCTTTGAGGTACTGATCAAACTAAACAGAAAATCAAATGAATTAAGGATTGGCTTCAATAGTATGCACAGGCTTCTGCTGAGAAAAAAATGGATTATTTTCCCAAACAGCAGTAGTACCCGCCAAGACAAATTATTTGATTAAAAATAACCTCCATGTTGCATCATTTGGTATTCGGTATTTTTAACTTTGGACTAAGAAGTGAACATTCTCTGGGAAGACAAAAATCAAACTGTATATGAGTGGTTCTTTTATTTAAATGAAATAAGCATAGCTATGATAGTGAAGATAAAATAAATGCAGAAAAGAAAGACAAAAGCAGGAAGTAAGGAAAGGCTCTTACTAGCATTAATATTATTTATTTGCTTTGCATCCATGCCTAACAGCACAAGTCATGAAGCAATACCCCATTATAAGTGGTACTGTGCAATCACAAAAGGAAAGGACAGGGTGTGCTTCAAGTAGTTCACCATTTAAATATAGAACCACAGACAACAGGCAGGTATTGACTAATGGAGGAGTACAAGGACAAGTAGACTTGCACACCTAACGTCTGATGTGGCTGTTACCAAAGGATGGCTTCCAGAGGGACTCATGGAGGTGGCTTCGGGGAGCTCCCCTCGGCAGTGCTGGTCATGGGCTGATAATCAAAAGTGTTTGCTGGAAGATGTGACAACAGGATGGTGGATGGTGGATGATGGATGGTGGACATCTTACAGGCTAGACAGGAGATGATAAGAAGCACTCATCTGTAGGAAAGGCTTGTGAGTGAAGACAAGGTTTATGAAACAGAAAAGAAAGGGGCAGTGGAGAGGTGATAGAAACATGGCTCAGAGTGCTAGAAAATTATGTCTTTCCTCCTGGGTGATGACCAGAGGGCTCTCCCAGTTCAGAGAGGACATGGAGCCCTGCCCTCAGATGGATGAACTCCCACTTTCTTGGGGTGATCAAACAACAAGCCTGATGCAAAGTTGAGAGCTGAGTCAATGGGACTCCTGCTTTGATCCCTTAGGTATCTAGTAGAAAACTGAAATTGTCCAGCCCCCTGAGCTGGGCAGGAAGGAGCAGTCCAACCATCCCAGATCACCTGGAGGTAGAAGTTACAGCTAAGAGTCAAACCAAGGAGAGGAGATAAGGATTTACAGGAAGCAAAGATGAGACAAAGCACCACTCCCCAGCAAAGCTTAGCTAGGCTTTTATTTTCTATCAGTTCCAGCTCAGCAGAAAGGCAGGATTTGCCCACAGCTTCACCAAGTTTTTCTTTTCCTCAGATAAAATGAATTTTTTAGCAGGATAAAACTTGCAAAAATTAAACATCAACCCAGCTAAGGACAACCAAAACAGAGTTCTCAGAACAAGGTTCCTGGAACGTATTACAGCCTTGTGTAGCACTGAAGAAACTCGGTTGCTGCGAACATTTTACCACCATCCCAGGACAATATTATTTACTGCAGTTACCACTCTCCTTAACAATTTGCTGTCCCCTTCCTTTAGCTAAGCAGGTTCATTGGTTCCCGCTCACTACAGTGAGGCCCCCAGCCAGAAGCCAAGACTCCCTCGAGTCCTGCTGTTGGCAGTGTAAGCAGGCAACTCGGGTGTTAGTCAGGATGAATCACCCACCAGAAATGCTTCTCTCTCTCTCGGTTGACTGTGCATGGAGTCAAGAAGGCTTGCCACTTAAGTCTCTTGTTTAAATGTCTAACACAGGATGAAAATAGGCATCTGTAAGACTCTCAGCCTGTACTAGCTTTTTTCTTACTCTTCCCTTTGTTTCTAAGCTTGTAGACCACACTTTCGTTTAAATCCTTAATGCAGAGATTTTGGCCCATGGATGTGAGAGAAAGCTGTATGTCACTGGGAGGGCACAACCCATCACCCTTCTGAGAATGTAAAGAAGAAGAAGAAGATACAAAAAACAGTTATTCACCTTTGTATGCTTAAATATCTGAGGGTAAAAACACCTACTTTGAATGTGTAACTGAAGAAAATTGCTGTTTATGAGGTGGTGGTGTAAGAAAAACTAATGATAAGAAAGAGGTTGCCTTTCAGGGAGAAGAAGAAAAGGACAACAAAGACACTGAGGTAAGGCCATCAGAGAGCAGGAGAGGGAAGAGAGGGGTGATATCAGCAGAAGAAATGATGGAGAAAAGGTAAACAGCTTAACAAATCAGGTAGAGAATGTAATGACATTGATATGGTTCTGAATTAAAAATATAATCACAGGATTGTGGAATCATATATGTCAGGAGTGATAGGAAGTGACCAGCAATGACCTGGCAATATGCGCTGGTAGCCCAGAAAGCCAACCGTACCCTGGGCTGCATCCCCAGCAGCGTGACCAGCAGGTCAAGGGAGGGGATTCTGCCCCTCTACCCAGCTCTGGTGAGACCCCCCCTGCAGTACTGCCTTTAGCTCCGGGGTCCTCAGCACAAGAAGGACATGGACCTGTTGGAGCGAGTCCAGAGGAGGCCACAAAGATGATCCGAGGGCTGGAGCACCTCTCCTGTGAGGACAGGCTGAGACAGTTGGGGTTGTTCAGCCTGGAGAAGAGAAGGCTCCAGGGAGACCTTAGAGCAGCCTTCCAGTATCTAAAGGGGCCTACAAAAAAGCTGGGGAGGGACTTTTTACAAGGGTATGGAGTGATTGGACAAGACGCAATGGCTTTGAGCTCAAAGAGGGAAGATTTAGATTAGATGTAAGGAAGAAATTCTTCACCATGGGGGTGGTGAGGCACTGGCACAGGTTGCCCAGAGAAGCTGTGGATGCCCCATCCCTGGCAGTGTCCAAGGCCAGGCTGGATGGGGCCTTGGGCAACCTGGTCTAGTGGAAGGTGTCCCTGCCCATGGCAGGAGGCTTGGAACTAGATGGTCTTTGAAGTCCCTTCCAACCCAACCCATTCTATGATTCTATGAAGTAGAGAGGCCATCTTGTCCCATCTCATAACCCCAGCACAGGACTGATTATATCTAAATCAATTTTTACTGGTATTTTACCATCTGTTTCTAAAATACTGCAGGTCTCCTGGGCCATCTGTTCCAGAGCTTACTTCTCCTTGAATTTGTCCTAGTGTCTTTCTGCATGACTTGCTGCCCTGCACTTGGCACACACACAGTTAGTTTGGCCCCCTTCTCTGGGTAGCAATCTTTCATCATAACCCAAAGAGCATGAGCATACTTTTTTTTTCCCCCTTCAGCCCTATCTTCTCTAGACAAACCAAACCAAATTCTTTCTCTTCTTCCCAGGCCAGCCCTGCCTTCCACAGGGCACTGTCCGTTTGGAGTTGTGAAGTGTGGTATTTGAAAATATACAAAATTTCAGAAGTCTTGAAGGGATGAATAAAGCAGAGAAAGAAATACTGACTGCATATTATTTATGACTCCTCTTCCTATATCTGAGTGTGGCATCTGCCTTCTTTCACAGCAGCACCAAGCCTATATGACTCATATTCATCTTTAATCACCAGCTCCATCTCTGTAGAGCTGCTGCTTAGGCAGTCACCCAATTTGCATTTCTATAGTTACCTATTACTATCCGTATATGATACTTTGCCCTTGTCCTTAAGGGGTTATTGACTATTTATTTCAGGTTCTTGCTGTAATCAGTTGTTAACTTTTCAATTCTAATCCTGCCTTTCAAAGGGTTTGCATTTCTCTCCTCCCCCAGCTTTGACCATCGACAGGACCAGTGAGAGCGCTGTCTATTCCTGTGTCAGGACCATTAATGGATACATTGACTTCTGCTTGGCCTGGGACTGGTCCATAGGGAATCTATTCAATAAGGCCTTCAAGTCTGATCATGAACCCCTGACAACTACCCTTTGAGCACAGTTTTCCAGCAGATTTACTCCTTATTTAGTCCATATTTTCTTAGCTTGCTCATGAGAGAGTTTTGTGGAGCAATACCAAAGCCTTGCTGAAGTCACTGGTAGGTCATTTTTCTAAGAATGCTGTACATATGCATATCCAGTCTCTGAATGGATGTGCCTTGTAAGCACTTGAGACTGTGAACATTATCAGTATTAGCAGTATCTGCTGGCGTACTCCAGCTGAAATCAAGATAAATGCTAGCATGCATTCATAAGCCCACATACTGTTTCAGTCTGAGGTCATGGAAACACTTACTAGACTGCTGTGAAGAGGAAAAGGAGAAAAGAAAGTGAATTTATACATGGATTAACATGTCCTGAAGAAGATCACCCACTTGTCAACTCTTTCTTGGTTACCACAGACAGTGTCCCAGGTATTCACAAGTGCATGGTAGTTTGTTTCAGGTTGCTTCAAGCAACCCGAGATCTCAGCACACCCTTGCCCAAGGAAAGGAAAAGTCATTTTTCAATGCTCTGAAAGAACACAAGGCTCTGTGAAGACTTGAAAGGAGCTCCAAGTTGCCAGATTTGACTTTAGCCAAACTAATGGACAACCTTGAGTCCCTGACTCCAGGCAGTTCACTTCAGATGAGCAGAATCTATTCCTATCAAGGTGAACCGGACCTATTCAAACTACCAGGCAAAACTTGTCTCCTGATCCAGGTGAATCAAAAACTAGGTCTTCCTGCTATGAAATATAGGTTATAGGTTTTCTCCCCAGGCAAGATGGTCTGTCGCCAACAGCATCTTTACATCCTGGGATCAAAACTGCATCCATAAGATTGCGGTGACCACTGCCTTTACCTTTCAGAGTACTGGAGGTTGAAGAGAGGTGGAGGTAATTCACAGGTGTCCTGGAAGAAGTGTCCAAAAAGCATTCATTAGAAGGCTCAGGTTAATTTTCTGTGGAAGTCCAAGGAAACAGATGAGCTTTGAGTCTCTTGGAAAACTGAATATGGCTGTTGCTGAAACTCTGGGCAGAAAAGGCTGAGGTAATTGGCAGTGTATTCAGTATCTGGTTGTTAGGGCACTGGGAGGAAAATCTGATGTGTCATGCAGAATCCCAGTATAAATGTCTTCTCTGCACAACAGAGGAAACTGAGTATCCTCAGCTTCTTCATCCAGAGTACCATAAAGCTGGTCAACATTTGGATGTGGCAGCATCAAGAGACCTTCCTCACTACTCTGGGGGCTAAAACACTGAAATTTGTAGGCTAGTCCTTTTCTAGGGCCACCAAAGCCTCTGGACCTGCAGGCCTTATGAGTAAGGACCCCCACCCCAACAGAGAAGGAAGAATAAATCATGACAGGGAGAAATGTGAAGAAGACTGGCATGGCATGCCAATCAATTCGCCACTGCAGAAGAGTAGACCCTGTTATACAGAGGGGACATGTTCCTGAGAAATTGCCTTAGTGCAGTATTATTTGCAGAGTCAAATAACACATGCCAGCAACAGACAGGCAGACCCATACTTGAACTGGATCCCAGGTGAGCGGTAGAGTATGTCTGTCCCCGACAGCTCAGGGAAGACAAATCCTGACCAGAATGCCATTCAGATTCACCCCTGTGAAGTCCAGGGACTAGACTGTCTTTAGCTTTCTGTCTGTTCTCCAAGAGATCTGAGGAGTTGGAGATCTCCACAATGACCTTGCAGAGGGATACAATCCTG
>NW_009619771.1:8426-19402 GCF_000690535.1 Cariama cristata
CTGTTTTAGTTGACATTGGCAAGGGGTGCAGGGAACATGCTCCCCATTAGGATCTATTTTGCCTGAATTCCCTACATTTTAATGTTGTAGTGAGTTACTTGTCCTTAAGCTTCAGCTTGGTTTCTTAAGCCATTGTTTTTAGCTCTCTGAGCATCTTTCAGAGCTGGAATACTGATGGTGAGCTTCACTAGCAGCCATTTGGGGCCAGGAAATCTGGAGCGGGGTTGTATTGTGCCAGAGTTAAACTCAAAGATCTCCTATCCAGTTACCATTTGGCCAAAGGCAGTCTATTCGCTAATACTGGTAAATAAAATTGGGCCAGGACTTGTTCTTTTGCCTTAAGGACAGATGGTGTGGCAGAGTTCACATCCATTGGGCTAAACTCCTTCATTTCTACCCATACCTCCTATAGGGAACAGTCTCAGACTGAGGCTGGGGAATTGTCTGGGGACTGACAATTGACACAGGTCAAAACCATGCCAGGCAGCATGCCAGCAGTTAAACAGCTCGGATGGTTGCAGGCAAGTGCTCAGGCCTATACGCAGACCCTGTTTAGTTCACTAGTATAGGTATCATCTTTGATGCTGATATGAACTGGTCTGGAAATGCAAAGCCCAGGACTCTGTTAAAACACAGAAAATTTTAATGAGGATAAATTTCTGCAGACTTTCTTCTCCAGAGTTTTCTGCTACATACTGGTCTTGAATCCCAGGGCTAAACTCTTGACAGTGTTGGAGTTTTGCCTAATGGGTTGTATGACTAAATCATGCATCCCAGAGGATGCCCATACATCCTCCTGCTCTGGGTGTTGTCACCGAGTCTGGACTTCACAGGGAACTTCAAAAAACAGACTGTGTCCATATGCACCAGGGCTTAGGGCAGACAGGAGGCTCAGCAGCTCCAGGGGTCTGAATATCAAAGATTAAATAAAAATGCTTCTCCTTTTTCAGGGAGAAAGGTGCCAAAGCAGGGAGAACGAATGAAAGGGGACAAGTCAAACTAACATCCAAGTTGAAGATCTAAGGGTAGATCAAAGAAGGCTTTAGTCATAAAAAGAGCTCCATCTAGACTTGCAAGGGGATCTGAGGGCACATGGGCAATGACCAAACTATACGTTATGCATCATGGTGGCCTGACAGGGCGGAGGCAGGGCATGCACTTGCTTGATGATGATTAACCTAGAAAAGACTATGGCCATGAGTTATGATGCCTGTTCAGTTTAAATGGATTTGTGGACAATCGCTACAAGAAATGTGAAGTCAACTGCTTTTTCCTTATCAACAAGGTCGCTGGCTGTTAGTCAGAAATAGATTAAATGCATCTGACATTACATGTTCTTGACAGAAACATCTTTTCTTTTTTTCATATGTTCTTATTTTTCCCTGTATTTTTTCTGAGAACTGAAGCTTGGCATAATATTATTATTATTATATTATTAATATATGAATATTATACAATTCCCTGAAATATATTTATATGTGTGTGTATATCTTTTCCAGCCCTCTGAAATTATCACCATCCTCCTTGAGTGCCCAAAGACAGTGACTACTGGGTCTGCAGTTGCTTCTGCTAACTCCTAACAACTCCAGGATGAATTGCAAGCGCAGATTTTAAAACACCTCCTTTTCTATGTATTCTGCAACTTATTCTTTGCCTATTCAGGCTTCAGCATTTACCTTAGTCATCCGTGTTAACTGCAGTAGTGTTCAGATCCCAACTGAAAGCCTCAGTGAAGACAAAAGGAAAAAAATCCCATTAAATATTATTGAACCCTTTGTTCCAACCTGTGCTCAGTAAGAAAATTACGTGTATTAACAAAATGAGGAGCAATTTATAAAAGTAATAATAGAGTAAAGGTGGGGAAAGATCTGGTGTGGATGGAAGATTTGAACCTTGTACAGTGACTAGCCTTCTCCAGAGCTGATGAAGTGTGTTAATGAGCCCCTAACTGAAATACTAATAATTTCTTTTGTTTAGTTATGAGGAATTCTTGAGCTATCAAGAATCAAATCAAAGCAAGCTGAGAGCAATACCAGCTTTCAAAAGACAGAGTAAGAGTGGTGGTGGTGACTGCTGTGTTTGACAAATCTAATCACAGTCAAGAGACAAGCAACAGAAAAAATACTAAAGCAAGAGTCTCTCTATGTAGCAGGCAGCCATGAACTTTAAAAGAGCACCTCATGCTGTATGAAATCAATTGCATATTTTGTAGTAGTATGAACATAGGGAGTAATTAGACCACAGACATAATTCGTCTGGATTCACAAGAGGGCTGGATATCTGTTTGAAAAAAATGTCCTGGGCATGAATGTGTGTGTTTGGAAGATCAGCTGAAGAACTGTAAATAATGACATCTTTCAGTTTCAGAGTTTCCTTCTTTCGTCCTCTCTGGTCTCTTCTATCCATCAGCTGCACAGCAGAGAGGATTTCTTTCCCTTTGCCTTGCCCAACCTTTTATTTTCTCTGCAGCTCACCCTGAACAACACCCCTCTCCTCCACTGCTTTGACTCCTCTGGCACCTTTCTCCTGCTGCCCCACAATGTTTCTGACCAGCTCTGAGGGGTTCTTCGCCCTGGCCCGATTTCTGAAACCTAGTGAGTGATTTTAGGGCTCCGTGGGCAGGCAGTAGGTAACCAAGCCATTTCCTAGCTGGGAGGGCCACAGTCAATACAGACAAAACCATTGCTGTGCTGGGCAGATCAGGATCAGGGTTCTCACTCCAAAGGGCAATGCAAACCCTTCCTGAACTAAGATGCTTCAAAGTGGCAGTGCAAGCAGCCTGCCTGCCCAAGCACAAGCCAAGCAGAGAGGGGTGTATGGAAATGCTTGGCATGAGATGGCTCCCAAACATCACCTGCCCCAGAGGTGTCTCCCTTCAGTCCTGCTGGGCATCTTCTCCAACGTCCCTTCTGGTTAAAAAGGAGCCCAGAGAAGGGGGTCCTGCTCCTTTCAGTGGCTGGGGACAAGCGCATTTGCCCAGGAAACATGGTGGCAGTCCCCAAGGGTCAAATCCATGTCCATCAGTGAGGTTCCCATCACTGGACTGGGCTGGACAAGCAGAAGAAGAGGCCACCTCTGCCTGCCATCTAGGTGCATCACTGCCATACAGAGAAGCAGGCTGAGAAATGAGATTTCAGGAAGGCCAGCAGTAGTTGTGTTGGTGGCGACATGGAGAGGGGACAGAAGGGCAGGCACACTCCCACCCTCCTCCGCGCTGCCGACACACCGCTGCTGCCTTTTCTCAAAGCTTATTGAAAGGAAGCAAACACTATGAGAACAGCCATGGATTTTGCTTTCTCGTCAACATATTTGGTGTCTTTCATTCAGGGTTAAACCTGACATTTCAAATTACCATTCAGTGTGTGAGCCCATTCCATATGCAAACATAAAAATAAAACCTGTGTTGAAACATGGGGCTAACACTGTGCGGCTTCATTTTCTATCTAAATAGAAAGCGTTTTCAGGGTGATTTGGCCTCCACAGCAGTGTGGGATGGCCCCTGTTTTCTACCCTCCACATATTCCACACATGGCTCACAGGTCCAGGCACCAGCTTACGTGCAAGGGCAGTAGCATGTCCTTGGAGGACTGCTAAAATGAACACCTTGAAGGTGAAGGAAGGAGCTGGCCTACAGGCTACCTGTTTGTCCTGATTACATATTCAGAAGTCCTATATGTGGTGTCTTTCCTCTGTAGATCCAAAAGCTATTTAGAAAAGTGATCATCTTTACTCTTGTATCACATATGGAAATGCAGTGGGTGAAAGTTTAGGTGACGAGTTCATGTCCACATAGGAACTGCTGGAAAAGCTGAGAAACAGCTTGGTGTTTCCTTGCACCCAGTCCCACCTCTAGAAAATGTCCACAGCTGGTGACTACTTTCAAGGGCAGGACTTGGCTGAGCAGCTCTGCCCTGTCTTGCCTTCAAGTTAGATTTGGATCAACATGGTTGTACCAAAAGAAATTTATTTTTTTTTTGTCTTTGAAGACATTCTTTCAAAGGAACATGAAGCATACATGTTTTACATAAAAAGGTCTAGCTAAGTAAAACCATTCAAGCATCTATGTCTGCTTATTTCCCTTCAACTGTGATGGAAAGAAGGCCTCAACTGGTAACTGGTAACTGTTGAGAGTCCAAGAGAAGCTGAAAGAGTAGAGGAGCGGTAGAGACCCCAGGATGGGACTTCCTACTACTTGTGCTGACGTTATTCATGGTTATATTTGGCTTTGACCAGTGTAGTACTGCCTCCTCCTTCTGCCAGATCTGTTTACAGTCACTGTGAGGATCTACCCTCTCCTTTGCTCTTCAGGTGGGACAGCCATCCCTTGCACCCCATCTCCCTCTGGGACTGCTTGGAAGGGAAGCATCTGCAGGGAGTTTGCATCGCCCTGCTCCGCTTCACAAGTAAATCAGCACAAGCGATCAAGCCCCCGCTGGTTTAAGAGAAGAGTGGTTGCTTCATCTTTCCAGCACTGGTGTGCAGGAAGACACCTGGGCTTTGGTTAAACTGAACTGGGGGAGGCAGGCGGGAAGGAAGGAAGGAAGGAACAGGAGATAACTACGTTTGCAGCTGCCAGGTGGGCTGACTTTGGCTTACATTAATTTCAAGTTATTTTTAGTTGCGCATGCATTCCCAGGCCAGGGGTGTTCATAAAATGGGACTTTAGCAAGTATAAAGACCAAATGCAAACAGTTGCTGCTTTCATAACCCCTGGGCGGTTGAGACTTGTCAGAGCCCAGGACCTTCTGCTGTGTCAGCTCCACTCCGGCAGGTCCCCTGCGTCCTCAGCCCTCCACACCCACAAGTAAAGCTATCTGTGATGCTCCTTTGCGAGTGCTGCAATTTTCCCAGGGACAAAGTGGCCCAGGTTTATGGCTCTGTGTTCATGTTTGCTAACATACGATTTACATAGTGTTAACAGCCTGGATTTACCATGCAAATCGATGAGCAAAGGTCGAGCTAAGAGCTTCCCTTGGATGTAGCACTGCTTTGGGTTTGATATCTGGAGTGAGCCCACATTCCCCATTGCTTTTAAGGTTATGAAAAAATCTCTGGGCTTTCTTCTGCTGCGATTCTTTTAAACGTGGGCAGTATTTTGGAGTTTCAGTTGTACAAAAACCACCCCCCAAGATAAAGCTGTTGGGAGGAGGTCATGCAGCATGTGGAGTGGGTAAAGGAAAGTCTAAAGCAGCATATCCAAGGGCTAATTAAATGGGACCCTGACCATTAATGAGATTGTTTTCAAAACAGCAGTAAATGTTATTTGTACTTTTATGAAGAAGTAATTCATATCATCTGCTTAAATTGCCTCATTATAAATTATTATTTATCATCTGTTTACAAAGCAGTATTTTTTTCTAAAGAAGATAGTCTGCCTTTGAGCAAACAGATAAAACTATTTTGTTTGAGTAATTGTAAATCACCTTTCTACCATCCTTCTTTCTCTTGTTGCAGAGATCCTAACCTTGTCCTCTTTGTTATTAAAAGATTTTTGCTGGCTAGTCCCAGTGCCACAGAAATCATAGAGCACTGTAAATTACAAAGTCTCTCCCTCAGCCATAAATGGACAGTAATCTATTCGTGGTAACATCTGTGTAAAATGGCTTTCAGGATATTTTTTTACAGATTCCTCATAATATTTACACATTGAGCGTGGACAAGAATTAAACAGACCTCACTTCAGCAGCGAGAGCATGCCGAGCTCTTAGCCAGCACCAGCTGGGTCCCACTGCAGGCAGGCTCACCCTCGGCCGGGGCAGCGGTCATGGTGGGAGAGGTGGCACTGAGCTCTGCTGAACAGGGATGGTGCTGAGAGCCAGGGAGCTCAAACCCTCATACCACCCAATGGAACAACAGGCCAAGAGCTCATCCTTCCTCAGCCTCAGCCCTGGCTGCCGAGTTTGCGGTTGGGATAAGTGGAAGCCTGCGACAAAGTCGGCGAATGATGGGGAAGCTTTGGCACCGAGCACATGCGCCTTACAGAGTGCCTTACAGGAACAGCAAGTGCCACGGCCACACACACAGCAAGATGCTTGGCAGGTCTACATAAACCTGTCCAAAGCAAACCCATGGAATACACCATGCTGGAAGAACAACAGCTGTGTTGGGGAACATAGCTGAGGCTTGCAGGGATGGTTTGAGGTCCCTGGCACTGGCTGGGGGGGGATTTTCAGCACGCAGGGCTGTCGGGCACTGGCTGGAGGAGCTTTTCAGCAAGCAGGACTGCTAGTGTGCTCCCTGGGGAGTGGGACCCGGCACCTCTTTGCCACTGGGAGTGAACAGCCATGCGGAGGAGTGACTTCTGCCTCCCCGCCAGGCAGACTGCCCGCTGCCTGTGCAAGGGGCTCTGCAGCTTCAGAGCGGTGAGGAAGGCAGGGCACAGAGCAAGATCTCGGATCTCCTTTAATTTCTTCTTTTCTGAGCACCACCTTTAGACATCAGCATATATATTTGCTGCCCCAAAGCACCATGAGCTCAGCAAATGAACCTGTGGTCCTTGCTAATATGGGTTTCTCAGAGGGAGACACCAACAGTGTGCAACTAGGCACTATTTCATCTGCTCCATACATTGCTAACTGTACTGCTCCAGCCACCTCCCAGCATCCACTGACTCGGTGTGAAAGCTGTGAGGGAGTCCTGTGCCTCTTTCAGGGTGGCTGCTTATGTTAGATCATCCCAAACAATTATGTTGCCTTAAAAAAGATCAGCCCATCTAAAACAAATGTCACCTGTTTCCCTGGTCTTCAAACACTACATGAGGCTCAGGCCACAAAGTCATTCTCTTTCTTCTCACTTGCTTTCTGTCCCAGCAACTCTTCTGTGGACCAGCTTTGGCTGCCAGAAGGGAAGGAGAGTTATCCTTGAACACCACTCCGCAGTGTCTGCTTGTGAATGATGGAGGAATTTAATTAACAACCACAGCCTGAACTGGGCAGCCAGTGGGTGTGAACCTGCCTATCTCCCTCTGGAGAGGAGAACAGCCCAGGCAGGTGAGACACACCAGTCCCCGCTGGTGGGACTTCGTGCCTTGCACAAAGCGTGGTGGGCAGAGGACTCACCAGCCCAGCACTTAAGAGTCACCAAGAGCGGTGGGGTCAAATTCCTGTTGGCAGGAGTGAAATGTGGCTCCTCCACGTGTACTCTGGGCTCTCCCGTGGGCGACAGCGAGGCTCCGGCTCCCGCAGCAGCAGCAGGAGGAAAAATTTGCCACTTGGTTCCTCCAGTGTTCCTTACAAAGACCTGAAATCAGATATTTTTCTTCTCATCAGATGCAGAGAATTTTTTTTCTGCTCTTTTTCTTTCACCACCAAAAAAAAAAAGGAAACAGGAAAAGATAAGCTTTGCTTGGGATCACAAGGCTTGTTCATTTAGGGATTTTTAAAAATTTTGGCCAGTGACCCATAAATCAATTCTTCCGATAGGCTCTATGTGCTCCTAAGGGCTATGCATCAGCACCCACCCACCACCTGGATAACGAGATCAATCACTTAATTTAATCCAATTGACAGAAACAGGCACATTCAGACACAAAAGGAGAAGGCTTTGTGTGAGGATGCATTATCAAACCTCTCTCCTGCCCTGTTCCCACTGCAATCCACCACTCCAGCTGTAATTTTGCAGTTCATGTCCCTACTCCCCTCTTGCCATTCCTCTCAATCCCTCACTAACCAGTTTTTTCCTGGTTTTCTTTCCTTCTCCCTGGGAGCCTAGGAGGCTTTAGCTGCCTGCCCAGCTCCACCTCCTTTTCTGCTTGCTGCTTGCTCTCCCTCCTCCCCCTCTTCTCCAGGCTTCTCAAAACCTCAAGGCTTCTGCTTCCAGTATTTTGATTTCCTTTTCTTCCTCTTAACAGCTTCTCCCTCTCTGGGGCACTGAAGCAGCCCCTCCACCTCTTTCTTAAGAACAAGAGTTGCTTTTTTATTTTTTCCCTACTTCTCCCTTGCCTTCAACAGCCAGGTGTATCCTCTGCTCATTGAGATTTTCTTCCTGTTTTTTTCTTTTGCTGTCTCCTTCAGGGCTGTCTTTGATGGAGGTGCCATCCTACTTTCCTTTTATACCTGCTTATTTAAATCCTTTTCCCCAGCTATAACTATCACATCTGTACCAACAACTGTGAGTGAGCAGCCCAACCCACATCTTTTCCTTGCTTTCTTCTCCTGCAAGTTCTCCTGATAGCTCAAAACTGAACTCATATTTTTTTATTTCCTTCTCCCTTTCTCCATGGCTATTAAAAATCCAGTAAAGTCTCTGTCATTACAGTTCTGAACCTGGAGCTTATTTCTGGTTCCTCCACCGCCCTCTCTCTGCTCAAACAAAGGCCATCCCATGATTGCACTAATACTTCTGTAAATTCCTGGTAATTACCCTGTTTACTCATCCTTGCTGCTCAGGTAGAGTTTCCTTCTTGTTCAAAGTAATTGTACATCCTCCTCCCTGACTGCTCTTCTCCCATCTTTGACCGCATCTCTTCCCACTCAAAATCCTGCCCTGGATTTGCCTTCCATGTCACGATCATAGCTCCTGCCCTCATCTGCAGCGTGGTCCCCATTACTCTGTATGCTACAGCCACTGCGCTTGCCAAAGTGCGCAGCCCTGGCACAGAGCTGCACTTGGGGGTCCAAGCGTCCCTTTTGTGTATTACAATGCGTTTGTAGACAGTCTAGCATAAACACAGGGAAAACTGTGTTTATATTTGCAGAGAGGGATGTATGGTTAAATCTCTCTTTTATCATACCACCTTCTCTTCAATATGTAAATTCAGATAAATGGAGTTTATGGGTTCTTAATTAACACTGAGGTTGAATTTTTGCAGCTTTCCCTTGAGGAATTTTACTGAGAGATAAATCTTCAGATATCAGAAAGCGAGTGTTAGTTTATATCTCACATCCTTTTATAAACACGGGTTTCACTCTGCTTCCTCCAGCTCTCCCAATGCAGGATACAATACACAGGCTCTATAACACTGGCAGCTTAAAAGGAGAGTGTGGTTGCTGTTGACCTAGGATACCAGAGTCAGATGTGCCGCAGAACAGGCAGGGCACAGACAGCGGTACCTGCACCACTTCAGGGAGGGCTCCTTCCCAAGCTGTGGAGATGCTCCAACCTCGTCCTGCATCCCTGGGGACCACGGTCTGGGGTGCAAAGGAAGGGCTGGTCTTGTGCAGCCACCTGGACCCATCAGGGAGACCGAAGGGGCACAGCCCACAGCCATGGCTCCCCAAGGGCTCTGGGGGAAGCTGGGGGCAGCTGGGGACAAGACCTCCTTAGCTGCCATACAGTCTTGCAAAGAGAAGACAGGAGAAATTGGCAATGAAATATAGAAAATAATTTATAATCTGGAAATACAAAAGCAGAGAGACTTTTTTTTTATCTTCCACTAGCAGCAGATGCACCCAGATATGATGACGCTTCAACAAACTGGATGCCACCTCTGAGAGCCTCAGAAATACTAGTAGTAATTAAAAATGTATTTTAATTATATCTTTGCAATTTATAGCTGAAGTGCTTTCGAAACCTGGAATGAACAACAATAAATGCAGATTTCCCTGCAGGGGAAAGGTCTCTTCATCAAGGGATGACTAGCACATTTGATGTTTCAGATTCCTCTTTTTAAAAAGCCCAGTTGGGAAATTTGACCAGATTGCTTCATAAAACCAAAATAGTTCATCCACTTCAGGTAGAATTAATCTAAACATGGACTTGAACATGAGAATAAAATTTAATTTGGAACAAATACACTTCTCTAACCGTTACATTAATTATAAAGAATGAAAATAGATGGTAGTTAATTTTAATAGTTTAGCCTGCAAAATTGGTATCATTACATATCAAAATTTTAAAATATGCATTTTGAAAGCTTATGCATATGTTTACAAAAAATACCCACTATCCTCTTGACACTGCCTGTCCCCTCTCTCCACTGCAGTTGCCTGAATACTCTCTTTGACTTGTTTGCACCTTTTTCACCAGGGTGTTAGTGCTTTTATCTGGTCTCTGGAATGACAGATCAGTGATCCTCCAGGGACCTCTTACAAGACTGAAGTCTTGATACCTCCCATAATTCTCAATTTCCCAGCCTCTCTTTATGTATTTTACTACTGCTTCAGCATAGAAAATCAAGCCTGCTGACATCTTGCGTGAAGGAAACACACTGCTGATCGACACATCAAGAAAGACGAGAGCAATGCAGGTACTTAAGGCAGCCTCTTGGGGGTTAAGTTACCTTTTATTGATGGCATTAAAAAAACCCAGGCAAAAATAATCAACAAATCATGCAAATCTAATCTAGAGTGAAATACAAACCCAATCTTAGATTTTGTGCATTTAAATTTGGAGGAGAGACTCTACTCCCCTGTAACAGATGTTGCATTTGAAAGGATCGCTGGAACATCTGCCTTATAGCGCAGTAGGCACCAGAGCCCACAAAACATCGCTGACGCCCAATAGCAAACATACAGCCCGGAGCTGAAAAACCAAAAGCCACAGCCCTAATGAGCCAGAGGAAGTGAGCACAAAGACGAAAGGCATCACCAGTGTCCCAGACCCCTGCAATGCTGAACAATACTGCCTTTGTTACCAGTTGCTGGTTCAACCCTGCCTCCACTGAATTCAGAAGGATTTTTGTCACTGGTTTCAGTACGAGAAGAACAGAGTTCTGTGCAGAGCAGAACCAAAATCAACCTCCTTCTTACCCAGGAACCATGACTGTGTCATGGTTAAGATAACAGAAAATGAAAATGATTAAATCCTTGCAAAAGCATGCTCAAGCCTAGCTCTTGTCTCTAGAAGCAGATGATTTCTTAAGGAGGAGAAGCACAATATGCCATGAAAAAAAATCCCCAGATCCTAAAAATCTTGTATTTGATCTAACCAGAAGACTTTAAAACAAATAAACATTAGAATTGTCTTTTTTTTTTTTAAGAGGTTGGAATTCTTACGCTCCACAGTTGTAAGGGTTATGCATGCACTTTCCACCCCCC